>NW_027189832.1:65000-81971 GCF_040958095.1 Procambarus clarkii | reverse complement strand
ATGGTGTACATATTTTTACATAGCTACGTCCAAGAATTGCGAATGATTGGGCATGATAAAAGACTGAAAGATATGCACCTAATGTTGCTAAACAAGAAAGGGGAGAAGAGACATGTTAGAAATATATACAATATTTAATACTGACATTTTAAAACAAGCAAATGTTCACAATGAATATCAGAAGAACAAGAGGACAAAACAAAAGGACAAAGAGACACACATGAACAATATAGACGACGAAAATATTTTATATATATTATATATATATATATATATATATATATATATATAATATATATATATATATATATATATATATATATATATATATATATATATATATATATATATAATATATATTATATATATATATATTTTTAAGATGAATAGGATGAATAGGCCCTATTCAGTAGAGTGTTAATAGCATTTTTCTTAAAAAATTTTAATTCCTTTGTTCCTGATATTTTTAAGAAAAATGCTATTAACACTCTACTGAATAGGGCCTTTGTTTTATGTTCTAATTGGAATAACTTTGATCAGGAAATTAATTTTCTTGTGAAATTTTTTTCAAATAATGGTTATCCTGTGCATATGGTTTATACTTTTATAAGGAATTTCTTGAATAAGAAGTTTCACCCATTGTGTAGGATTACTACAGTGGAAAGGGATCTTAAATATATTAAATTACCATTTTATGGCAGTATTAGCTTTTCTGTAAGGAGTCGTTTGAGGAGACTGTTGCAGCAGTGTTATCCTCAAGTAGACTTTAGATTTTTTTTGTCAACACAAATACCATAGGCTCTTATTTTAAATTTAAAGATAAAGTGCCTACCCCCTTGTGCTCAAATGTCGTATATATGTATAATTGTTCCAGCTGTAATGCTGGATATGTCGGGAGTTTTCATTCGGAACTTTAAGATTAGGATACTTGAGCACCGGGGATTATCTTTTAGGACTGGATTACCATTGTCTAAACCAGCATTTTCGGAGATTAGAAACCATTGTTATGAGTTTGATCATTTTCTGTTGGAATCTGATTTTAAAATTCTGGACACTTGTATGAATGGCCAGTCAGATTTGAGAGTAATGGAATCCTTATATATAAAGGAGCTGCGGCCTCTGTTAAATAGCAACCTTTCAGCTGTTCAATTGTACACTGTATAGTGCACAGTAGGCCCTGTAATTTGATTTTTAGTTTATTTTGGTAGTTTAATTTTGTTTAGTTTACCATGTCTTTGCCCTTTCTTACTTATTTCAAGTCTTAACATTGTACATTAATATAATCTTTTATTTAGGATATATAATACATTTTTTGGTACTTAATTTTATTTAATATTTGAGTTTTTTATAAGATTTTGGTTAGTACTTTATAATTGTCGTTTATTCTGTTTGTATTTTACATACATTTTTTGTAGATTTGTAGTCATTATATAAATATTTGTTATAGTGTTTAGTATATATGTGTTAGGTATCAAGTTTCACTTCTGATCACTTCACGTAAGTTTAATGGAATGGTTTGTTTTAGTAGCTATAAATTTCATCTTGTAGTTTAATGGATTTTAAATTAGTTTTAATATATGTGACAGATAATAAGTTTTATTTGTATTGATCACTTTAACTGCGCTTAAGTGTTTTGTTTTTTAAGCATTTTCCTTTCTTTGATAGGCAATTATATTCAGTATGAGTTTTTTGTTTACCAGCTATTTGATTGTGATTTCTGTTTTTTCTTTTAGATCTGATGATGAATACGAGAAGTATTCGAAACGTTATGTTTTTTAAAGTGAAGATTCTGATACAAAATGTTCAGTATATCCCTGGTTTTCCTATTCATCTTAAAATTAAGATTCCCGAAGGGAACATCGATCATAAATATATATATATATATATATATATATATATATATATATATATATATATATATATATATATATATATTTGCATAAGGCGAAAAGGGAAATTGGAGTGAACTAAAAGAGCAGGTTGACGGACCAAACCATTCAAAAATTCAAAAATAGATATAAATAGAAAAATTATTGTTATAGTTTTCGTAATTAATTTGGAATCGTAAGTAACCATGATCAGTCGTATTGTGTTCGATTAGGGCACGGTCCAAAACCAAGTGCTCCATTATACACGCACATATATGTGAGTTAACTACTCAGGTTCATTGATAGCACAGGAAAATATGCACATTTTCTATTTTCACACCACTCTACATCTGCCTCACTACTTCCACACCACTCTACATCTGCCTCTGTACTTCCACACCACTCTACATCTGCCTCTGTACTTCCACACCACTCTACATCTGCCTCACTACTTCCACACCACTCTACATCTGCCTCACTACTTCCACACCACTCTACATCTGCCTCACTACTTCCACACCACTCTACATCTGCCTCACTACTTCCACACCACTCTACATCTGCCTCACTACTTCCACACCACTCTACATCTGCCTCTGTACTTCCACACCACTCTACATCTGCCTCTGTACTTCCACACCACTCTACATCTGCCTCACTACTTCCACACCACTCTACATCTGCCTCACTACTTCCACACCACTCTACATCTGCCTCACTACTTCCACACCACTCTACATCTGCCTCACTACTTCCACACCACTCTACATCTGCCTCACTACTTCCACACCACTCTACATCTGCCTCACTACTTCCACACCACTCTACATCTGCCTCACTACTTCCACACCACTCTACATCTGCCTCACTACTTCCACACCACTCTACATCTGCCTCACTACTTCCACACCACTCTACATCTGCCTCACTACTTCCACACCACTCTACATCTGCCTCACTACTTCCACACCACTCTACATCTGCCTCACTACTTCCACACCACTCTACATCTGCCTCACTACTTCCACACCACTCTACATCTGCCTCACTACTTCCACACCACTCTACATCTGCCTCACTACTTCCACACCACTCTACATCTGCCTCACTACTTCCACACCACTCTACATCTGCCTCTGTACTTCCACACTACTCTACATCTGCCTCACTACTTCCACACAACTCTACATCTGCCTCACTACTTCCACACCACTCTACATCTGCCTCACTACTTCCACACCACTCTACATCTGCCTCTGTACTTCCACACTACTCTACATCTGCCTCACTACTTCCACACCACTCTACATCTGCCTCACTACTTCCACACCACTCTACATCTGCCTCACTACTTCCACACCACTCTACATCTGCCTCACTACTTCCACACCACTCTACATCTGCCTCACTACTTCCACACCACTCTACATCTGCCTCTGTACTTCCACACCACTCTACATCTGCCTCTGTACTTCCACACCACTCTACATCTGCCTCACTACTTCCACACCACTCTACATCTGCCTCACTACTTCCACACCACTCTACATCTGCCTTACTACTTCCACACCACTCTACATCTGCCTCACTACTTCCACACCACTCTACATCTGCCTCACTACTTCCACACTACTCTACATCTGCCTCTGTACTTCCACACTACTCTACATCTGCCTCACTACATCCACAACACTCTACATCTGCCTCACTACTTCCACACCACTCTACATCTGCCTCACTACTTCCGCACTACTCTACATCTGCCTCATTACTTCCACACCACTCTACATCTGCCTCACTACTTCCACACTACTCTACATCTGCCTCTGTACTTCCACACCACTCTACATCTGCCTCACTACTTCTACACCACTCTACATCTGCCTCACTACTTCCACACTACATCTGCCTCTGTACTTCCACACCACTCTACATCTGCCTCACTACTTCCACACTACTATACATCTGCCTCTGCACTTCCACACCACTCTACATCTGCCTCACTACTTCCACACCACTCTACATCTGCCTCTGTACTTCCACACCACTCTACATCTGCCTCACTACTTCCACACTACTATACATCTGCCTCTGTACTTCCACACCACTCTACATCTGCCTCACTACTTCCACACCACTCGATATCTGCCTCTCTACTTCCACCCACTCTACATCTGCCTCACTATTTCCACACCACTCTACATCTGCCTCACTACTTCCACACCACTCGATATCTGCCTCTCTACTTCCACCCCACTCTACATCTGCCTCACTACGTCCACACCACTCGATATCTGCCTCTCTACTTCCACCCCACTCTACATCTGCCTCAATACTTCCACACCACTCTACATCTGCCTCTGTACTTCCACACCACTCTACATCTGCCTCACTACTTCCACACCACTCTACATCTGCCTCTGAACTTCCACACCACTCTACATCTGCCTCTCTACTTCCACCCCACTCTACATCTGCCTCTCTATTTCCACACCACTCTACATCTGCCTCACTACTTCCACACCACTCTACATCTGCCTCACTACTTCCACCACTCTACATCTGCCTCTGTACTTCCACACCACTCTACATCTGCCTCACTACTTCCACACCATTCTACATCTGCCTCACTACTTCCACACCACTCTACATCTGCCTCACTACTTCCACACCACTCTACATCTGCCTCACTACTTCCACACCACTCTACATCTGCCTCACTACTTCCACACCACTCTACATCTGCCTCACTACTTCCACACCACTCTACATCTGCCTCACTACTTCCACACGACTCTACATCTGCCTCACTACTTCCACACGACTCTACATCTGCCTCACTACTTCCACACCACTTTACATCTGCCTCACTACTTCCACACTACTCAACATCTGCCTCTGTACTTCCACACTACTCTACATCTGCCTCACTACTTCCACACCACTCTACATCTGCCTCACTACTTCCACACTACTCTACATCTGCCTCTGTACTTCCACACCACTCTACATCTGCCTCACTACTTCTACACCACTCTACATCTGCCTCACTACTTCCACACTACATCTGCCTCTGTACTTCCACACCACTCTACATCCGCCTCACTACTTCCACACTACTATACATCTGCCTCTGTACTTCCACACCACTCTACATCTGCCTCACTACTTCCACACCACTCTACATCTGCCTCTGTACTTCCACACCACTCTACATCTGCCTCACTACTTCCACACTACTATACATCTGCCTCTGTACTTCCACACCACTCTACATCTGCCTCACTACTTCCACACCACTCGATATCTGCTTCTCTACTTCCACCCCACTCTACATCTGCCTCACTATTTCCACACCACTCTACATCTGCCTCACTACTTCCACACCACTCGATATCTGCCTCTCTACTTCCACCCCACTCTACATCTGCCTCACTACTTCCACACCACTCGATATCTGCCTCTCTACTTCCACCCCACTCTACATCTGCCTCACTACTTCCACACCACTCTACATCTGCCTCTGTACTTCCACACCACTCTACATCTGCCTCACTACTTCCACACCACTCTACATCTGCCTCTGTACTTCCACACAACTCTACATCTGCCTCTCTACGTCCACCCCACTCTACATCTGCCTCTCTATTTCCACACCACTCTACATCTGCCTCACTACTTCCACACCACTCTACATCTGCCTCACTACTTCCACCACTCTACATCTGCCTCTGTACTTCCACACCACTCTACATCTGCCTCACTACTTCCACACCACTCTACATCTGCCTCACTACTTCCACACCACTCTACATCTGCCTCACTACTTCCACACCACTCTACATCTGCCTCACTACTTCCACACCACTCTACATCTGCCTCTGTACTTCCACACCACTCTACATCTGCCTCACTACTTCCACACCACTCTATATCTGCCTCTCTACTTCCACCCCACTCTACATCTGCCTCTCTATTTCCACACCACTCTACATCTGCCTCACTACTTCCACACCACTCTACATCTGCCTCTGTACTTCCACACCACTCTACATCTGCCTCACTACTTCCACACCACTCTACATCTGCCTCTGTACTTCCACACTACTCTACATCTGCCTCTCTACTTCCACACCACTCTACATCTGCCTCTCTACTTCCACCCCACTAGATATCTGCCTCTCTACTTCCACCCCACTCGACATCTTCCTTACTACTTCCACCCCACTCGATATCTGCCTCTCTACTGTCACGACCCTTGAGACTAAATAATGTTCTTCTCCCCACAGTGTAAAGAACAAATAAAAATCTGCCATGCCAATAGGTGT
This sequence comes from Procambarus clarkii, assembly GCF_040958095.1. Lineage (NCBI taxonomy): Eukaryota > Metazoa > Arthropoda > Malacostraca > Decapoda > Cambaridae > Procambarus > Procambarus clarkii. Next base: position 75,775 of record NW_027189832.1, on the reverse strand, counting down.
CTAGGGGTATAATTAATCACTGTATAAAAACGGGAGAACAATATATTTTGCTAAGGGTGACAACTTAACAACTATTAAATAAATAGTATCCAGAAATATTTATCAGCATGTAATACTATAGAATGCAAGTAATTATTTGAGACCTGAGCACTATCACCAGAATATGGAGTAAGCCATAAATACAAAATCGTCTATCCAGATAAATTAATATTTATATGGGCTTAAAATAACAAAAACCAAGAACTTAGCTTAAACACAACTGCACTCGACCGCAGCCGCCACTCTACTGCCCAGGACGGGGTCCGCAGGCCCAACGTCGACTAACCGTCTACCCAAACACCAATTAACGTTCGCATGAACATTGTGAACATTCTATTTACAAAGGTCAGCCCTAAACTCCAACATTATTAACTAAGAGTTGTAATTACTGGTCTCACATTCCTTGAAATATTACGGCTACCAAATATGGGAATAAATAAATATAAAACTATAGGCAATTGATTTGCCAACAATCGCCCTGGCCATTCCCAAATATTGTCAACCGCCCACACGGCTAATTTCACGTGACATCCACCACCAAAACAAACCTTACACTCACTACCCAGCTATCTATGTTATATATACATATATAATGTATATATATCTATATACACAAATCTTATACAACTGACAGCAATATTTACGTAGAGAAAACAATAACATAATACGAGGTTCGGGAGAATTGGCAGAATCGTAATAAGATTCGTGACATCTACTTCCACACAACTCGATATCTGCCTTACTACTTCCACATTACTCGACATCTGCCTCCCTACTTCCACACTACTCGATATCTGCCTTTCTACTACCAAATTTCTCGACATCTGCCTCTCTACTTCCACACCACTCTAGTTCTATCCCTTCCAGACCACCACAGGAAGGTCAGTACACACACACACAGTGACTTGCCATCACAAGAAGGTCAGTACACACACACAGTTACTTGCCACCACAAGAAGGTCAGTACACACACAAACACACACACCGTCACTTACCACCACAAGAAGGTCTGTACACACACACACACACACACACACACACACACACACACACACAATAGGGGCATCGTAGCCTGGTGGATAGCGCGCAGGACCACAGTAATTTTGTGGCGCGGGTTCGATTCCCGCACGAGGCAGAAACAAATGGGCAGTTTCTTTCACCTTGAATGCCCCTGTTACCTAGCAGTAAATAGGTACCTGGGAGTTAGTCAGCTGTCGCGGGCTGCTTCCTGTGTGTGTGTGTGTGTGTGTGTGTGTGTGTGTGGTATAGAAAAAAATAGTTTGTAAAAAGTTGATTGACAGTTGAGAGGCTGGCCGAAAGAGCAAAGCTCAACCCTCGCAAACACAACTTGGTGAACACAACAAGTTGAATACACACACACACACACACACACACACACACACAGTCAAGTGATGTGGTGGAGGCTGACTCCATACACAGTTTCAAGTGTAGATATGATAGAGCCCAATAGGCTCAGAAATCTGTACACCTGTTGACCTGTTGATTGACGGTTGAGAGGCGGGACCAAAGAGCCAGAGCTCAACCCCCGCAAGCACAACTAGGTGAGTATACACACACACACACACACACACACACACACACACACACACACAAAATGTCAGGAGCTGTAAATAGGTTTGTCCCAGCCCGACAGGAAAAAACAGAGAAGCAAAGGAAGAATCCGTGGTTTAATAGGGAAAGTATGAAAGCAAAGGAGCTGAACAAAAGGGCATGGAGGAACTTCCGTAATAACAGAACACCAGAAAGTAGAGAGAGATACGAAGGAACCAGGAACGAGTATGTTAGTGTGAGAAGAGCAGCTGAGAAAAGGTATGAAAATGATATAGCTAATAAAGCCAAGACCGAACCAAAGCTACTACACAGTCACATCAGGAGGAAGACAACAGTGAAGGAACAGGTGATGAAACTTAGGGTGGTGGAGGACAGGTACACAGACAATGACAAAGAGGTGTGTGAAGAACTCAACAAAGGGTTCCAGGAGGTCTTTACAATAGAACAGGGAGAAGTCACGGCGCTAGGAGAGGTGGCAGCAAACCAGGTGACCTTGGAAAGGTTCGAAATTACAAGAGATGAGGTCAAGAAGCACCTATTGGAGCTGGATGTGAGAAAAGCTGTTGGGCCGGATGGAATCTCACCATGGGTATTGAAAGAGTGTGCAGGAGCACTTTGCTTGCCACTCTCCATAGTGTGTAGTAGGTCACCGGAAACAGGAGACCTACCAGAAATATGGAAGACTGCTAATGTAGTACCAATATACAAAAAGGGTGACAGACAAGAGGCACTGAACTACAGGCCAGTGTTTAATATGTATACCATGCAAGGTGATGGAGAAGATTGTGAGAATAAACCTAGTAACACATCTGGAGAGAAGAGACTTCGTGACAACCCATCAACATGGGTTCAGGGAGGGTAAATCTTGCCTTACAGGCTTGATAGAATTCTACGATCAGGTGACAAATATTAAGCAAGAAAGAGAAGGATGGGCGGACTGCATTTTTTTGGACTGTCGGAAAGCCTTTGACACGGGTAAAGTTGGGTCAGGACCAAAGAGCCAAAGCTCAACCCCCGCAAACACAATTAGGTGAGTACAGTAGCCCATAAAAGGTTGATGCATAAGCTGGAGAAACAGGCAGGAGTAACTAGTAGGGCGCTCCAGTGGATAAGGGAGTACCTAAGCAATAGGAAGCAGAGAGTTACAGTGAGGGGTGAGACCTCAGAATGGCGTGAAGTCACCAGTGGAGTTCCACAGGTCTCTGTGCTTGGACCTATCCTGTTTCTGATAGGTCTCCTGTTTCTGTAAATGATCTCCCAGAGGGTACAGACTCATTCCTCTCAATGTTTGCTGACGACTCCAAAATTATGAGAAGGATTAAGACAGAGGAGGAGAGCTTGAGGCTTCAAGAAGACCTAGACAAGCTGCAGGAATGGTCGAACAAATGGCTGTTAGAGTTTAACCCAAGCAAATGTAATGTAATGAAGATAGGGGTAGGAAGCAGGAGACCAGATACAAGGTATCATTTGGGAGATGAGATACTTCAAGAGTCAGAGAGAGAGAAAGACCTGGGGATTGATATCACGCCAGACATGTCCCCTGAAGCTCATATGAAGAGGATAACATCAGCAGCATATGCCAGGTTGGCTAACATAAGAACAGCCTTTAGAAACTTGTGTAAGGAATCTTTCAGAACATTATATACCACATATGTCAGACCAATCCTGGAGTATGCGGCTCCAGCATGGAGTCCATATCTAGTCAAGCATAAGACTAAACTGGAAAAGGTTCAAAGGTTTGCCACCAGACTAGTACCCGAGCTGAGAGGTATGAGCTACGAGGAGAGACTACGGGAATTAAACCTCACTTCGTTGGAAGACAGAAGAGTTAGGGGGGACATGATCACCACATTCAAGTTTCTCAAGGGAATCGACAGGGTTGATAAAGACAGGCTATTTAACACAAGGGGCACACCCACTAGGGGACACAGGTGGAAACTGAGTGCCCAAATGAGTCACAGAAATATTAGAAAGAACTTTTTTAGTGTCAGAGTGGTGGACAAATGGAATGCATTAGGAAGTAATGTGGTGGAGGCTGACTCCATACACAGTTTCAAGTGTAGATATGATAGAGCCCAAGAGGCTCAGGAACCTGTACCCCTGTTGATTGACGGTTGAGAGGCGGGACCAAAGAGCCAGAGCTCAACCCCCGCAAGCACAACTAGGTGAGTACACACACGCGCGCGCGCACACAGTCACTTGCTACAACAGTAATATCAGTACACACTCACACAGTCACTGGCCTCCACAAGAAGGTCTGTACAGAGACAGCTGAACACTCACTCCTGCACCAACAAACAAAATGTACACACCTGTGGATATAACATTCATGTGTAGCGTCCAGCAGGTGGTGGGGCGGACGTGAGGCCATGAGTGACGTACTCACCTGAGTAACATCTGGGTGTCGCATCCAGCAGGAGGTGGGACGGACGTGAGGCCATGAGTGACGTACTCACCTGAGTAACATCTGGGTGTCGCATCCAGCAGGAGGTGGGGCGGACGTGAGGCCGTGAGTAACGTACTCACCTGAGTAACATTTGGGTGTAGCGTCCAGCAGGAGGTGGGGCGGAGGTGAGGCCATGAGTGACGTACTCACCTGAGTAACATCTGGGTGTAGCGTCCAGCAGGAGGTGGGGCGGACGTGAGGCCATGAGTGACGTACTCACCTGTGTAACATCTGGGTGTCGCATCCAGCAGGAGGTGGGGCGGACGTGAAGCCGTGAGTAACGTACTCACCTGAGTAACATCTGGGTGTAGCGTCCAGCAGGAGGTGGGGCGGAGGTGAGGCCATGAGTGACGTACTCACCTGAGTAACATCTGGGTGTAGCGTCCAGCAGGAGGTGGGGACGGTCGTGAGTGACGTACTCACCTGTGTAACATCTGGGTGTAGCGTCCAGCAGGAGGTGGGGCGGAGGCCATGAGTGACGTACTCACCTGAGTAACATCTGGGTGTAGCGTCCAGCAGGAGGTGGGGACGGTCGTGAGTGACGTACTCACCTGAGTAACATTGGGTGTAGCGTCCAGCAGGAGGTGGGGACGGTCGTGAGTGACGTACTCACCTGTGTAACATCTGGGTGTAGCGTCCAGCAGGAGGTGGGGACGGAGGTGAGTGATGTACTCACCTGTGTAACATCTGGGTGTAGCGTCCAGCAGGAGGTGGGGACGGAGGTGAGTGATGTACTCACCTGTGTAACATCTGGGTGTAGTGTCCAGCAGGAGGTGGGGACGGAGGTGAGTGATGTACTCACCTGTGTAACATCTGGGTGTAGTGTCCAGCAGGTGGTGGGGACGGAGGTGAGGCCATGAGTGACGTACTCACAGTCCCAGCGGTACCCACCAGCGCCAGGGTATACGGGGTCAGCCGCCAGGTACTGACAAGGACACTCCTCCCCACACACTCGCTGAGGGAAAGGTCACTTTACAACTTCCATTCACGATATTTAATTTTGTTTGGGGCTATCCTCAGGACTATAATGCATATTTATATAAGTACAAACCGTATATTTTCATAAGTACTCTGTTGTGAGGTTCATTGTGTTGGAGAGTGTACATTCGATTGGAAAGTACAATTGTCATGTCCAATTGGTGAGAATGTCACTAAAGTACATGTCCAACATATTTGAGTCAGTTCACAGTAGGATTGTGACACTGTGTACTTTGACTTTATCGTAGCTTTTGATTCCGCGCCTCACGAACGAATGATTAGATTAACACGATAGAGATCATGGAATTGGGGGTGATATCTAAGGTTGGCTACGCCCATGGTTATTACAAAGCAATCAGTAAAAATGGAGGAAAGTCAGAGAACAAATCATTATAGGTAGTGTTCTGTGAGCCCCAGGTGGGCTTGGGCGTTCTGCAGGAGCGCAAGAGAGAGCGCAGTAAATTTTGAAAAGTGTATAATCTTTTTAACTTTGTCAGCTCAATTCTCGTCCTAAGATATTAAATTTGTATCAATGTGTTCGCAATAGAATTCTCTATAGGACTAAATGCATATAAACTCCAAGAGCCCGGCTTACCATCCGCAACTAACAGAAAGTGAGAGAAAGTTACGCGGGAGCGCACAAGAGTGATAAAATGTTTACACTCTTTTCAGTTTTGTCAACTCAATTCTCGTCCTAGGTCTTTCATTTTGGTATCAATGTGTTCGCAATAGAATTCCAACAGGCCTATATGCATATAATATAAAAAACAGCAGCGATCTCTACCCGCCGACATAATGAAAACAGGCCGCGGTTACGAGAAAGAGAGAGCTGCGCCACCCCAAGGTGCTTCTCATATTGAAAAGTGTATATCTTTTCAACTTTGTCATCTCAATTCTCGTCCTAGGTTTTTCAATTTGGTATCATTGTGTTTGCAATAGAATTCTCTACAGGACTAAATGCATATAAAGCCCAAAAGCCCGGCGAGAAAGTGAGAAAGTGACAGCGTGTTACCCGAGAGCGAGCCAGAGCAATAAATGTGTACACTCTCTTCACTTTGGACATCTCAATTCTCGTCAAAAGTCTTTCATTTCGGTATCATTGTCTTCGCAATAGAATTCCCTACAGGAGTATGCAAATATAAAGTTCAAAAGCCCGGCAAACCATCCACAATAAGCAGGGAAAGTGACAGAGCGTTACCCCGTGAGCGCTGATAAAGAGCAATAAAATGGGTATACTGTTTTAAACTTTGTTACCTCAATTCTGGTCCTAGGACTTTCATTTTGGTGTCAATGTATTCGCAATAATATTCCCTACAAGAGTATATGCATATAATGTCCAAAACTGCAGCAAGACCTTCCCGAAAAAAATGCTACTGTTGCCGCACTGAGGACTCAATGCTGAGTCCTCGCTGGATTTCCCCCTATTTTACGGAGGATTCAATGCTGAGTCGTCGCCGGGCGAAAGTGATATCAAGGGTGGCCAAACTGCGTCTCGCCTAACCTCATGCAGCTGTTTGACCTTAATATGAAGCTCGTGAAAAATTCTAGAGAATTTGAATATTCCAGAAATTTCGACCCGAATCAAGAGCTAGAAACGTGCAGGTATAAAGAGTTGTGATACCTACAGAAGGGAGTTCAGAATAACTACTGATGTTGAACTGTGCAGACTTGGCTGGTACACGTCATATATACGACTTATTAAAAGTGATTGTGAAAACCGTGTGAAGGAAGATGGCATCAACAAATTGTAAGAAACGAAAATAGAAAGATGGAAACATACATTTTCAGCCAAAGTGAGAAGGAAGGATCGAATTGTCAAGGGAAAGCGCCAAGCCCTTACGACTTTGTTTGCATTCACAGCATAATGAGGTAAACCTTTGTGCCTTCTCGGCCAAGGGATTCTTCTTTCATTTCAAAGCCAGTAACTTGAAACGCCACTATAAAACTAATCACAAAAACTTTGTGAATGATTACTCGCCTAAATCAGATTTAGGGAAAAATAAATTAAATTAGTTAAAATCATCAATAAATACCTAGCAGACACTGTTGAAGTTATTCAGTAAGGAAGCCTCGGCACTTAATTATCTGAGTTTTATCATTTGGAGCGCTTAAACAAGTTGGGCCACCTCTGTAATATATAAATAAACATTATTTAGCTCCAGGATTGAGAAGTAAGATTTGGGAATTTGCAGACGATACAAAAATTGGCCAGTAATTAAATTTTGACGACTCAAAATCAATTCAAGATGATCTAGAAAAGCTTTCGAAATGATTGAATGATTGGTAGATGCAGTTTATTGCTTTAAATGTAGGGTTCTTTGGTATGATAATAATAGTTACAAAATATCAGCTGGCGACTGTTGAAATTGTGAAGACTGAATGAAAAAATGATGTAGGGTTCATAACTAGTAGAAATTTTTAGCCAAAAAATGCATAAACATTTTATATAAGGTAAATCTAAGATACTGAGTATTTTTAGAAATTTTGGCTGCAAAATAAGTAATATTATTCTTCAACAGTACCTGGGTCATGTTAGGCCCCATTTAGGTTACGAAGTTCTGTCTTGGTCGCTATACTATAGAATAGACATATTCACTTAAATACGTTCCGATGACAAAGTTAATCTTAGGAATTAGAAATCCTTCATATGAAGAAAGATTGAGAAAGCTCTTATTCGCTCGAGAAGATCTTTCATTCTTAAGAAAGGAGAAGATTTGTGACATGACTGAAGTGTACAAGTGGATGAATGGGCATAACCAAGGGTATAATGAGAAAATCCACTAGGGCTGTGAGGCGGTGCAAACCTACGACCTTGGCATTGCCAGTCGCCAACCCGTCCTTGAATCAAGTTCATTCCATCGAGCGGTTGACCCCAAACACGCATTCATAAAATTTAAAATGCTGTTCATTCAAAACATTAATTTTCTTAAATATAAATTAATAATATAATATACTAGCTGTACCCAGCCATGCGTTGCTGTGGGTCAGCCACAGCAACCTTTCCCTGTCTCCCAGTCCTCCCCACCATTCTCCTCCCCCTCCCCCGTCCCCTCGTCCTCCCAGCTATTCCTCACTTCTCCATCCTCTCGTCCTCCCAACCATTCCTCACTGCCCCGTCACCTCGTCCTCCCCCGTCCCTTTGTCCTCCCCCACTAAGTCGTCCCCTAGTCCTCCTAACCAATCCTCACTCCTCCGTCCCCTCGTCCTCTAAATATTTGTCTGGACATAACATGACAGTTTATACCCAGATTTAAGAGAGTGATTTGGTTCTTATTGAAGATGATTCCAGCAAACCTTGCTGGAATCAACCTCACTGAGGACCAAATCACTCTCTTAAATCTGTGTATAAACTGTCACGTTATGTCCAGACCCAGTGAGATGGCCCGGTAAGTCGAGTTGGAGATCCTATTGGACGACATATTCGACCTCGAGACGCAAAAGAAGGTTACCACTAAAGACACCTTGCAACCGGAACTTATTGCAAAGGAGGAAAGACTCGAGGTAACTACAAAAGCACCATACTGTCCCCCGAGCTTAAAACGGTATCTAAGAGCCTTCGTGAGAACAAGGTGTCGTCAGGAGAGGTGACAAGTCGCCAACATATGTTATTCTTAAAACAGACGAATATCTGACAAAAATGAACCTCATACTCTTCTACCAAACTTAATTCCACAGGGTAACAAAGGACACTACAGCCGATTTGAAAATGAAGGTAAACAGATTGATTGAGGCAGTGAACGCCAAGAAATCCGGACTCCACCTGCCAGAGGGTATTGGGAAATAAAAACCTGGTTATGAGTATGGGAATGTCAAGACCCACAAGCGTGGAAACACACTTCGGCCAATCACCAGCCAGATACCCACATCCACATACAGACTAGCTAAGCGACTCAACTGCTCGCTGTCCCTTTATGTACCCTATGCTTTTAGCCTAAAGTCTCCAAAGGAATTTGTTGAATTACTGCAGTGAGCATGGGCCATGGGGATAAGAGCCTCGTTGGATGTAGAGTCACTGTTTACCAACGTACCTGTAGATGAAACAATCGAGATGATAGCGGATAGAGTGTATCGTGATCCGGCTTGTACTTCTCTTGACATACCAGAAAACATACTAAGGAAGCTACTCTAAGTTTGCACTAAACAGGCACCCTTCTTGAGCCCAGATGGGCACATGTATAAGCAAGTAGATGGGGTCGCCATGGAGTCTCCCCTAGGTGTCCTATTTGCGAACTTCTACATGCGTACCATCGAGCGGAGGGTCTTAGTTGACATGGACTTGAAACCCGCCATATACTGCAGGTATGTTGACGACATTCTTATGCAGGTACCTGATGTCAGACATCTGCAGTAGCTGAAGGAGACATTCGAGCAGAATTCTGTGTTGAGTTTCACGTACCAGACGGAGAATGATGGGAAGCTGCCTTTTCCAGATGTAACAGTCACAGAAAGGAGCGGAGACCTCCACACTGCAGTCTACACTATGGAAAAATCATAGGAATGTGCCTCAATGCCAATAGTGACTGACCAGACAGGTACAAGAAGAGTGTTTTAATGCTTACGTCGACCTGGCTCTCAGCCACAGCTCAGGATGGAAGCAAGTCGATGAAGAACTATGTAAGGTAAGGTAGGTCCTAGTCAACAATTGCTTCTCAAACAGTTTTATTGAAGACGTCATAAAAAGAAAGGTGAAGCGCCATGCAACCTCCGAAGAGTCAACTAACACAACACTTAAACCCCTATAAGACTGATTTACAGGAACTTCTTTTCGACGGATCATAAAACGGTGGAAAGGGAACTGAAAGACATTATTGATAGAAACGTTATCCGTACAGACACAAATCTGAAAATACAATAGACAATTTACTACAAAAACAAATAAACGGCCAATCTACTCATGGAAAACTCCCCAGGCACCAAACAGGACGCCCTGAAGGAAACCAACGTCGTCTATGGGGAGTGTAAGCCCCAAAGAACTCAGTATTTAGGCAAGACAACAACGTCTCATTCCATGCGACTAACAAGGCATTAACAACAGGACTCCATCAAGGAACATATAATCTCTTCTCACAACCAGACCATCACCAGAGAAATCTTAACAAGCAACACAGAAATCATCGATAGGTACAGCGATAGCAGGAGGCTCGACATCAGCCAGGCACTACACATCAAAAAGTCAACACCAGCAATCAACAGCCAATTAATGCACAACTATATTCTACACACTTCAAGGGTATGGGCCAATAGGCCCTCTGCAGTTACTTCCATTCACATGTACCCACCTCACCCAAAACCTTTGTCACCTCACCAAAGACGAATAAAAGCAAGATTTAGGTCAAATGTATCATATACAGTTTACCAAGTGTATCATACGTGTAGTATTAAGTGTAAACAAGTCTATGATAATGTAAAAAGCCCTTACGAAACGTTTCTAGGCATCAGACCATTAATAAAAATGAATTTTGGAGAATTGATATTTCCATTACCACCGACTGTGAAGAAAAACATAAGAAATATTGAGAAAATTCGTTTTAGAATTATTAATCTTATCTTTTCGGACATATTCAACAACATATGTTTAGAAGAATGACTGCTATAAATATATATATATATATATATATATTATATATATATATATATATATATATATATATATATATATATATATAATATATATATATGTCGTACCTAATAGCCAGAACGCACTTCTCAGCCTACTATTCAAGGCCCGATTTGCCTAATA
>NW_027189832.1:55000-60000 GCF_040958095.1 Procambarus clarkii | reverse complement strand
TAAGGGGGAGCCCATTGCTACTCCGTCTATTTGTAAATACATGTCTCCTTGTGGACTGATGAAAGGGGCTTCCTTTGTACATGCTTCGAGAAGACTTTTCAAGTGTGGCTCAGGTATGTCTAATTTGGGGGTGCTCTTGTCTCTGTATACTCTGTCCAGTATCATTCCTATGGTTGTGTCGACTGGGACGTTGGTAAAAAGGGATTCAACATCCAGGGAAGCGATGATTCCATCGGGCTGGGTAGATTTGATCAACTCTAGGAAATCTGCTGATGATTGTAGACTAAACTTACTCGGAGTGTATGGAGTTAGGAGTTCATTGAGTTTCTTTGCCAGGTGATAAGTTGGGGTTGGTATTTGGCTGATTATAGGGCGTAGTGGGTTACCTGGTTTATGCGTCTTAACATTGCCGTAGGCATATCCTAAGCCATAGTCGCCTTGAAGTTTATTGAAATGCACACTACCTTTCTTTGCGTTGATTGCTGTAATTGTTTTGTTTACTTTCCGCTTAAGGTCTTCTACGGGGTTCCTCGTGATTCGTTGAAATTTGGAGTCGTCACTTAGGAGTAAGGACAAGACAAGAACATATCGATGCCAACACAGAAGACAATGTCCAACATAACAGGCCAATTACACTGGATTAATCTTTGTGTTTAGATAGGAGATGCCTCGTATGGGCCAATAAGCCTTCTGCAGCCCCTATGTTTATCCCTTATGTATCCCCCCATGTTTTTCACCTTCATTGTATTATCACCTGACCTAATGCGGGTATAAAATCAACTAGTATTGTAAGATCTGTTCACTTGAGAATGAACCATGGAGGTTCGAAACGTCGTGCAAATTATACAAATAAGTGTAATACACTCTATAGTAAATCACTTTTTTCTTCACCTTAAAAGTACGAAAATGAGTTTTGGAGAACTCCTATTCCAATTAAGCCCTGATGCTAAGAAAATAGTTAGAGGGATAGAAGCCCTAAACCAGAAAATAATAAATACAGAATATGCGGTCATATTCAATGAAACATGTTTGAAAGAAAACCTGCTGCCAGTATACACCAATATATATATATATATATATATATATATAATATATATATATATATATATATATATATATATATATATATATATATATATATATGTTGTACCTAGTAGCCAGAACGTCGTACTCGGCCTACTATGCAAGGCCCGATTTGCCTAATACGCCAAGTTTTCCTGAATTAATATATTTTCTCTAATTTTTTTCTTATGAAATGATAAAGCTACCCATTTCATTACGTATGAGGTAAAAAAAAATTATTGGAATTAAAATTAACGTAGATATATGACCGAACCTAACCAACCCTACCTAACCTAAGCAATCTTTAAAGGTTAGGTTAGGTTAGGTTAGGTAGCCGAAAAAGTTAGGTTAGGTTAGGTTAGGAAGGTTAGGTGGTCGAAAAATCATTAATTCATGAAAACTTGGCTTATTAGGCAAATCGGGCCTTGCATAGTAGGCTGAGAAGTGCTTTCTGGATACTAGGTACGACATATATATATATATATATATATATAATATATATATATATATATATATATATATATATATATATATATATATGTATATATATATGTATATATATATGTATATATATATATATATATATATAATATATATATATATATATATATATATATATATATATGTATATATATATGTATATATATATATATATATATATATATATATATATATATATGTATATATATATATATATATATATATTATTAAATATGACCGAAAAAGTAAGATTAATAATTCTAACACGAATTTTCTCAATCTTTCGTACATTACGCTTCACTGTTGGAGGCAAATCAAAAATCACTACCCCAAAATTCATTTTTATTTCTAGTCTGACGCGACACGGGCGCGTTTCGTAAAACTTATTACATTTTCAAAGACTTCACAAATACACAACTCATTAGAACTTACGTATCTCCGATTTTATATCTACATTTGAGTGAGGTGGGAAGGGTGATGTGGCATTAACACAAGACAGAACAAGAGGGGATATTAATAGGGTATTAATAGTATCAACACAAGACAGAACAGAAACAATGGGTATTGAATAGAAGTGTTTGTAGAAAGCCTATTGGTCCATATTTCTTGATGCTTCTATATTGGAGCGGAGTCTTGAGGTGGGTAGAATATAGTTGTGCAATAATTGGCTGTTGATTGCTGGTGTTGACTTCTTGATGTGTAGTGCCTCGCAAACGTCAAGCCGCCTGCTATCGCTGTATCTATCGATGATTTCTGTGTTGTTTACTAGGATTTCTCTGGCGATGGTTTGGTTGTGGGAAGAGATTAAATGTTCCTTAATGGAGCCCTGTTGCTTATGCATCGTTAAACGCCTAGAAAGAGATGTTGTTGTCTTGCCTATATACTGGGTTTTTTGGAGCTTACAGTCCCCAAGTGGGCATTTGAAGGCATAGACGACGTTAGTCTCTTTTAAAGCGTTCTGTTTTGTGTCTGGAGAGTTTCTCATGAGTAGGCTGGCCGTTTTTCTGGTTTTATAGTAAATCGTCAGTTGTATCCTCTGATTTTTGTCTGTAGGGATAACGTTTCTATTAACAATATCTTTCAGGACCCTTTCCTCCGTTTTATGAGCTGTGGAAAAGAAGTTCCTGTAAAATAGTCGAATAGGGGGTATAGGTGTTGTGTTAGTTGTCTCTTCAGAGGTTGCATGGCTTTTCACTTTCCTTCTTATGATGTCTTCGATGAAACCATTGGAGAAGCCGTTATTGACTAGGACCTGCCTTACCCTACAGAGTTCTTCGTCGACTTGCTTCCATTCTGAGCTGTGGCTAAGAGCACGGTCGACGTATGCGTTAACAACACTCCTCTTGTACCTGTCAGGGCAGTCGCTGTTGGCATTTAGGCACATTCCTATGTTTGTTTCCTTAGTGTAGACTGTAGTGTGGAAACCTCCGCCCTTTTCCATGACTGTTACATCTAGAAAGGGCAGCTTCCCATCCTTTTCCGTCTCGTAAGTGAAACGCAGCACAGAACTCTGCTCAAATGCCTCCTTCATCTCCTGCAGATGTCTGACATCAGGTACCTGTGTAAAAATGTCGTCAACATACCTGCAGTATATGGCCGGTTTCAAGTTCATGTCGACTAAGACTTTTTGCTCGATGGTACCCATGTAGAAGTTTGCAAACAGGACACCTAGGGGAGAACCCATGGCGACCCCATCTACTTGCTTATACATGTGCCCATCCGGGCTCAAGAAGGGTGCCTCTTTAGTACAAGCTTGGAGTAGTTTCCTCAGAATATTTTCTGGCATGTCAAGAGGAGTACAGGCTGGATCACGATACACTCTGTCGGCAATCATTCCGATTGTCTCGTCCACAGGTACGTTGGTAAACAGCGATTCTACGTCCAACGAGGCTCTTATCCCTGTGGCCCGTGTGCCCCGCAGTAAGTCAACAAATTTCTTTGGAGACTTCAGGCTGAAGGCGCAAGGAACATAAGGAGTCAGCAGGCCGTTGAGTCGCTTCGCCAGTCTGTACGTGGGTGTGGGTATCTGGCTAATGATTGGCCGAAGTGGGTTTCCAGGCTTGTGTGTCTTGACATTTCCATACGCATATCCAGCTTTATATTCCCCAATGATCTTTGGCAGGTCGAGTCCGGATTTCTTGGCGTTCACAGTTTCGATCAGTTTGTTGACCTTTGCTTTTAATTCGGCTGTAGTGTCCTTCGTTACCCTTTGGAACTTTTCCACAGCTCATAAAACGGAGGAAAGGGTCCTGAAAGATATTGTTAATAGAAACGTTATCCCTACAGACAAAAATCAGAGGATACAACTGACGATTTACTATAAAACCAGAAAAACGGCCAGCCTACTCATGAGAAACTCTCCAGACACAAAACAGAATGCTTTAAAAGAGACTAACGTCGTCTATGCCTTCAAATGCCCACTTGGGGACTGTAAGCTCCAAAAAACCCAGTATATAGGCAAGACAACAACATCTCTTTCTAGGCGTTTAACGATGCATAAGCAACAGGGCTCCATTAAGGAACATATAATCTCTTCCCACAACCAAACCATCGCCAGAGAAATCCTAGTAAACAACACAGAAATCATCGATAGATACAGCGATTGCAGGCGGCTTGACGTTTGCGAGGCACTACACATCAAGAAGTCAACACCAGCAATCAACAGCCAATTATTGCACAACTATATTC
This sequence comes from Procambarus clarkii, assembly GCF_040958095.1. Taxonomy (NCBI): domain Eukaryota; kingdom Metazoa; phylum Arthropoda; class Malacostraca; order Decapoda; family Cambaridae; genus Procambarus; species Procambarus clarkii. Next base: position 55,770 of record NW_027189832.1, on the reverse strand, counting down.
TACCCACCTCAAGACTCCGCTCCAATATAGAAGCATCAAGAAATATGGACCAATAGGCTTTCTACAAACACTTCTATTCAATACCCATTGTTTCTGTTCTGTCTTGTGTTGATACTTTTAATACCCTATTAATATCCCCTCTTGTTCTGTCTTGTGTTAATGCCACATCACCCTTCCCACCTCACTCAAATGTAGATATAAAATCGGAGATACGTAAGTTCTAATGAGTTGTGTATTTGTGAAGTCTTTGAAAATGTAATAAGTTTTACGAAACGCGCCCGTGTCGCGTCAGACTAGAAATAAAAATGAATTTTGGAGAAGTGATTTTTGATTTACCTCCAACAGTGAAGCGTAATGTACGAAAGATTGAGAAAATTCGTGTTAGAATTATTAATCTTACTTTTTCGGTCATATTTAATAATATATGTCTACAGGAAAGACTGCTACCAAAATATACTAATATATATATATATATATATATATATATATATATATATGTCGTACCTAGTATCCAGAAAGCACTTCTCAGCCTACTATGCAAGGCCCGATTTGCCTAATAAGCCAAGTTTTCATGAATTAATGATTTTTCGACCACCTAACCTACCAAACCTAACATAACCTAACTTTTTCGGCTACCTAACCTAACCTAACCTTTAAAGATTGGTTAGGTTAGGTAGGGTTGGTTAGGTTCGGTCATATATCTACGTTAATTTTAATTCCAATAATTTTTTTTTTACCTCATACATAATGAAATGGGTAGCTTTATCATT
>NW_027189832.1:0-52500 GCF_040958095.1 Procambarus clarkii | reverse complement strand
ACCTTGGAAGGATGGTAAGCAAGTGGTATGGGACTACACGTGCGCTGCCACACTGGCCAGTACCTACCTCCACTACAGCACACATGAAAGCGGTGGTGCTGCTTCTTTCAGGGAATCGCAGAAAATTATTAAATATAGAGGTCTAGCACACTGCTACAGCTTTGTTCCGATCGGCTCGGAGACCCTCGGTTCGTGGGGAAAATGTGCATTGAAGTTCCTGAAGGAATTGGGGGACAAATTGATCAGCGCTACAAAAGACCAGAGAGCAAAAAGTTTCTTGTTCCAGCGCCTCAGTGTTGCGATTCAGAGGGGAAATGCCTGTTGCGTCTTGGGCACTAGTACAACTTCAGAGGAATTCGAAGAAGTGTTTGACTTGCAACAATGATCGAACCCGTCTGTGACATTCATCAATGTTTCCCAGTGTTGGTTTTTCAAGAGATCCATAACCTTTAAGCACCTTTTTGCATTATTATTTTTGTATCAACCCATGTATATCTTGTAACCAACAAATGCATAATAAAGCACAAAAAATAAAAAAGGAAGGGGGTGGTAGGAGAAAAGCACACAGAAACTGTATTGGAGGGGATCTAAACATTCCCTCTAATGCGTTATGCGTGGTTTCCTCCGAGGCTATGGGTCCCCCTTCTTCCAGCTAGAGGTGGTACCCCCCTATATATATATATATATATATATATATATATATATATATATTATATAATATATATATATATATATATATATATATATATATATATATATATATATATGTCGTACCTAGTAGCCAGAACGCACTTCTCGGCCTACTATGCAAGGCCCGATTTGCCTAATAAGCCAAGTTTTCCTGAATTAATATATTTTCTCTAATTTTTTTCTTATGAAATGATAAAGCTACTCATTTCATTATGTATGAGGTCAATTTTTTTTTATTGGAGTTAAAATTAACGTAGATATATGACCAAACCTACCCAACCCTACCTAACTTAACCTAACCTATCTTTATAGGTTAGGTTAGGTTAGATAGCAGAAAATGTTAGGTTAGGTTAGGTTAGGTTAGGTAGGTTAGGTAGTCGAAAAACAATTAATTCATGAAAACTTGGCTTATTAGGCAAATTGGGCCTTGCATAGTAGGCTGAGAAGTGCGTTCTGGCTACTAGGTACGACATAATTATATATATATATATATATAAATATATATATATATATATAATATATATATATATTATATATATAATATATATATATATAATATATATATATATGTCGTACCTAGTAGCCAGAACTCACTTCTCAGCCTACTATGCAAGGCCCGATTTGCCTATTAAGCCAAGTTTTCCTGAATTAATATATTTTCTCTATTTTTTTGCTTATGAAACGATAAAGATACCCATTTCATTATGTATGAGGTCAATTGTTTTTCATTGGAGATAAAATTAAAATAGATATATGACCGAACCTAACCAACCCTCCCTAACCTAACCTAACCTATCTTTATAGGTTAGGTTACGTTACGTAGCCGAAAAAGTTAGGTTAGGTTAAGTTAGGTATGTTAGGTAGTCGAAAAACAATTAATTCAGGAAAACTTGGCTTAATAGGCAAATCGGGCCTTGCATAGTAGGCTGAGAAGTGAGTTCTGGCTACTAGGTACGACATATATATATATATATATATACATATATATATATATATATATATATATATATATATATATATATATATATATATACATATACATATATATACATATATATATACATATACATATATATATACATATACATATATATATACATATATATATATATACATATATATATATATACATATATATATATATACATATATATATATATATATACATATATATATATACATATATATATATATACATATATATATATATACATATATATATATACACATATATATATATACACATATATATATATACATATATATATTATACATATATATATATATACATATATATATATACATATATATATATATATATATATATATATATATATATATATATATATATATATATATATATATATATATATTATTAAATATGACCGAAAAAGTAAGATTAATAATTCTAACACGAATTTTCTCAATCTTTCGTACATTACGCTTCACTGTTGGAGGTAAATCAAAAATCAATTCTCCAAAATTCATTTTTATTTCTAGTCTGACACGACACGGGCGCGTTTCGTAAAACTTATTACATTTTCAAAGACTTTAGTTCACAAATACACAACTGAATAGAACTTACGTATCTCCGATTTTATATCTACATTTGAGTGAGGTGGAAGGGGTGATGTGGCATTAACACAAGACAGAACAAAATGTGGTATTAATAGGGTATTAATTTCATCAACACAAGACAGAACAAGAGTATTAATAGGGTATTAATTTCATCAACACAAGACAGAACACGAAATAATGGATATTGAATAGAAGTGTTTGTAGAAAGCCTATTGGTCCATATTTCTTGATGCTTCTATATTGGAGCGGAGTCTTGAGGTGGGTAGAATATAGTTGTGCAATAATTGGCTGTTGATTGCTGGTGTTGACTTCTTGATGTGTAGTGCCTCGCAAACGTCAAGCCGCCTGCTATCGCTGTATCTATCGATGATTTCTGTGTTGTTTACTAGGATTTCTCTGGCGATGGTTTGGTTGTGGGAAGAGATTATATGTTCCTTAATGGAGCCCTGTTGCTTATGCATCGTTAAACGCCTAGAAAGAGATGTTGTTGTCTTGCCTATATACTGGGTTTTCTGGAGCTTACAGTCCCCAAGTGGGCATTTGAAGGCATAGACGACGTTAGTCTCTTTTAAAGCGTTCTGTTTTGTGTCTGGAGAGTTTCTCATGAGTAGGCTGGCCGTTTTTCTGGTTTTATAGTAAATCGTCAGTTGTATCCTCTGATTTTGGTCTGTAGGGATAACGTTTCTATTAACAATATCTTTCAGGACCCTTTCCTCCGTTTTATGCGCTGTGGAAAAGAAGTTACTGTAAAATAGTCTAATAGGGGGTATAGGTGTTGTGTTAGTTGTCTCTTCAGAGGTTGCATGGCTTTTCACTTTCCTTCTTATGATGTCTTCGACGAAACCATTGGAGAAGCCGTTAATGACTAGGACCTGCCTTACCCTACAGAGTTCTTCGTCGACTTGCTTCCATTCTGAGCTGTGGCTGAGAGCACGGTCGACATATGCGTTAACAACACTCCTCTTGTACCTGTCTGGGCAGTCGCTGTTGGCATTTAGGCACATTCCTATGTTTGTTTCCTTAGTATAGACTGCAGTGTGGAAACCTCCGCCCTTTTCCATGACTGTTACATCTAGAAAGGGCAGCTTCCCATCCTTTTCCATCTCGTAAGTGAAACGCAGCACGGAACTCTGCTCAAATGCCTCCTTCAGCTCCTGCAGATACCTGACATCAGGTACCTGTGTAAAAATGTTGTCAACATACCTGCAGTATATGGCCGGTTTCAAGTTCATGTCGACTAAGACTCCAACAGTGAAGCGTAATGTACGAAAGATTGAGAAAATTCGTGTTAGAATTATTAATCTTACTTTTTCGGTCATATTTAATAATATATGTCTACAGGAAAGACTGCTACCAAAATATACTAATATATATATATATATATATATATATATATATATTATATATATATATATATATATTTATATATATATATATATATATATATATATATATATATATATATATATATATATATATATATATATATACATGTCGTACCTAGTACCCAGAACGCACTTCTCAGCCTACTATGCAAGGCCCGATTTGCCTAATAAGCCAAGTTTTCATGAATTTATTGTTTTTCGACTACCTAACCTACATAACCTAACCTAACTTTTTCGGCTACCTAACCTAACCTAAATTATAAAGATAGGTTAGGTTAGGTTAGGTAGGGTTTGTTAAGTTCGGTCATATATCTACGTTAATGTTAACTCCAATAAAAAAGAAATGACCTCATACATAATGAAATGGGTAGCTTTATCATATCATAAGAAAACAAATTGAGAAAATATATTATTTCAGTAAAACTTAGCTTATTAGGCAAATCGGGCCTTGCATAGCAGGCTGAAAAGTGCGTTCTGGCTACTAGGTATTCTCAGCCTACTATGCAAGGCCCGATTTGCCTAATAAGCCAAGTTTTACTTAATATATTTTCTCTAATTTTTTTCTTATGAAATGTTAAAGCTACCCATTTCATTATGTATGAGGTCAATTTTTTTTTATTGGAGTTAAAATTAACGTAGATATATGAATTTACCTCATACATAATAAATTTACATATACAAAAAAATTTACCTCATACATCATGAAATGGGTAGCTTTATAATTTCATAAGAAAAAAATTAGAGAAAATATATTAATTCAGGAAAATTTGGCTTATTAGGCAAATCGAGCCTTGCATAGTAGGCCAAGAACGACGTCCTGGCTACTAGGTACAACATTATATATATATATATATATATATATATATGTCGTACCTAGTAGCCAGAATGCACTTCTCGGCCTACTATGCATGGCCCGATTTGCCTAATAAGCCAAGTTTTTCTGAATTAATATATTTTCCCTAATGTTTTTCTTATGAAATGATAAAGCTACCCATTTCATTACGTATGAGGTCAATTTTTTTTATTGGATTTAAAATTAACGTAGATATATGACCGAACCTCACCAACCCTACCTAACCTAACCTAACCTAACCGATCTTTATAGGTTAGGTTAGGTTAGGTTAGGTAGGCGAAAAAGTTAGGTTAGGTAAGGTTAGGTAGGTTAGGTAGTCGAAACACAATTAATTCATGAAAACTTGGCTTATTAGGCAAATTGGGCCTTGCATAGTAGGCTGAGAAGTGCGTTCTGGCTACTAGGTACGACATATATATATTATATATATATATATATATATATATATATATATATATATATATATATATATATATATATATATATATACATGTATATATATATACATGTATATATATATACATGTATATATATATACATGTATATATATATATATACATGTATATATATATACATGTATATATATATACATGCATATATATATATATGTCGTACCTAGTAGCCAGAACGCACTTCTCAGTCTACTATGCAAGGCCCGATTTGCCTAATTAGCCAAGTTTTCATGAATTAATGTTTTTTCGGCCACCTAACCTACCTAACCTAACCTAACTTTTTAGGCTACCTAACCTAACCTAACACATAAAGATAGGTTAGGTTAGGTAGGGTTTGTTAGGTTCGGTCATATATCTACGTTAATTTTAACTCAAATAAATTTTTTTTTACCTCATACATAATGAAATGGGTAGCTTTATGATTTCATAAGAAAAAAAAGAGAAAATATATTAATTCATGTAAACTTGGCTTATTAGGCAAATCGGGCCTTGCATAGTAGGCTGAGAGGTGCATTCTGGCTACTAGGTACGACATATATATATATATATATATATATATATATATATATATATATATATATATATATATATATATATATATATATATATATGTCGTACCTAATAGCCAGAACGCACTTCTCAGCCTACTATTCAAGGCCCGATTTGCCTAATAAGCCAAGTTTTCATGAATTAATGTTTTTTCGTCTACCTAACCTACCTAACCTAACCTAACCTAGCTTTTTTGGCTACCTAACCTAACCTTACCTATAAATATAGGTTAGGTTAGGTTAGGTAGGGTTGGTTAGGTTCGGTCATATATCTACGTTAATTTTAACTCCAATAAAAAAAAAAATGACCTCATACATAGAGAAAAGGGTTGCTTTATCATTTCATAAGAAAAAAATTATAGTAAATATATTAATTCAGGAAAACTTGGCTTATTAGGCAAATCGGGCCTTGAATAGTAGGCTGAGAAGTGAGTTCTGGCTACTAGGTACGACATATATATATATATATTATATATATATATATATATATATATATATATATATATATATATATATATTTTAAGATGAATAGGAAAACCAGGGATATACTGAACATCTTGTATCAGAATCTTTACTTTAAAAAACATAACGTTTCGAATACTTCTCGTATTCATCATCAGATCTAAAAGAAAAAACAGAAATCACAATCAAATAGCTGGTAAACAAAGAACTCATACTGAATATAATTGCCTATCAAAGAAAGGAAAATGCTTAAAAAAACAAACACTTAAGCGCACTTAAAGTGATCAATACAAATAAAACTTATTAACTGTCACATATATTAAAACTAATTTAAAATCCATTAAACTACAAGATGAAATGTTTAACTACTAAAACAAACCATTCCATTAAACTTACGTGAAGTGATCAGAAGTGAAACTTGATACCTAACACATAGATACTAAACACTATAACAAATATTTATATAATGACTACAAATCTATAAAAAATGTATATAAAATACAAACAGAATAAACGACAATTATAAAATACTAACCAAAATCTTATAAAAACCTCAAATATTAAATAAAATTAAATACCAAAAAATGTATTATATATCCTAAATAAAAGATTATATGAATGTACAATGTTAAGACTTGAAATAAGTAAGAAAGGGCAAAGACATGGTAAACTAAACAAAATTAAACTACCAAAATAAACTAAAAATCAAATTACAGGGCCTACTGTGCACTATACAGTGTACAATTGAACAGCTGAAAGGTTGCTATTTAACAGAGGCCGCAGCTCCTTTATATATAAGGATTCCATTACTCTCAAATCTGACTGGCCATTCATACAAGTGTCCAGAATTTTAAAATCAGATTCCAGCAGAGAATGATCAAACTCATAACAATGGTTTCTAATCTCCGAAAATGCTGGTTTAGACAATGGTAATCCAGTTCTAAAAGATAATCCCCGGTGCTCAAGTATCCTAATCTTAAAGTTCCGAATGGAACTCCCGACATATCCAGCATTACAGCTGGAACAATTAAACATATATACGACATTTGAGCACAAGGGGGTAGGCACTTTATCTTTAAATTTAAAATAAGAGCCTATGGTATTTGTGTTGACAAAAATAAATCTAAAGTCTACTTGAGGATAACACTGCTGCAACAGTCTCCTCAAACGACTCCTTACAGAAAAGCTAATACTGCCATAAAATGGTAATTTAATATATTTAAGATCCCTTTCCACTGTAGTAATCCTACACAATGGGTGAAACTTCTTATTCAAGAAATTCCTTATAAAAGTATAAACCATATGCACAGGATAACCATTATTTGAAAAAAATTTAACAAGAAAATTAATTTCTTGATCAAAGTTATTCCAATTAGAACATACAACAAAGGCCCTATTCAGTAGAGTGTTAATAGCATTTTTCTTAAAAATATCAGGAACAAAGGAATTAAAATTTAAACCTAAACCAGTAAAGGTTAGTTTCCTAAAAACATTAGTGTTGAACCCATTGAGGTTATTCACTTTTACATCAAGAAACGACAATGAATTATCAACTTCACACTCTGCAGTAAACCGTATATTACTATTTTGTGCATTAAGATACTCTCTAAATTTCTCAATATGACACTGGTCCCTAAACAACAAAAAAGTGTCATCTACATATCTCCTGTACAAGACTGGTTTAAAGGCCGAAGGACAATTATCAAGCCAATTTATTTCGTGAAAACTCAAAAAAGCATTAGCCAGTGCAGGACCTAAAGGAGACCCCATTGCTACTCCATCAATTTGTTTATAATAAATATTATTAAACATAAAGATGGAGTCTTTAACTGCTATTTCTAACAGCCGTCTGAATATTTTACTACAAAATCCAGACACTAAGTTAGTGTCAGCAAATAATTGACTTACACAGATATCAATGGTTTCCAACAGAGGAATATTAGTAAAAAGTGATTCAACATCGAAACTGGCCATTATAGCTGGGAACTCAAAATTTAAAGAGGAAAGAATGGCCAGTGTAATGAATGTATGAATGGCCAGTCAAATTTGAGAGTAATGGAATCCTTATATATAAAGGAGCTGCGGCCTCTGTTAAATAGCAACCTTTCAGCTGTTCAATTGTACACTGTATAGTGCACAGTAGGCCCTGTAATTTGATTTTTAGTTTATTTTGGTAGTTTAATTTTGTTTAGTTTACTATGTCTTTGCCCTTTCTTACTTATTTCAGGTCTTAACATTGTACATTAATATAATCTTATATTTAGGATATATAATGCATTTTTTGGTATTTAATTTTATTTAATATTTGAGGTTTTATAAGATTTTGGTTAGTATTTTATAATTGTCGTTTATTCTGTTTGTATTTTACATACATTTTTTGTAGATTTGTAGTCATTTTATAAATATTTGTTATAGTGTTTAGTATCTATGTGTTAGGTATCAAGTTTCACTTCTGATCACTTCACATAAGTTTAATGGAATGGTTTCTTTTAGTAGTTAAAAATTTCATCTTGTAGTTTAATGGATTTTAAATTAGTTTTAATATATGTGACAGTTAACAAGCTTTATTTGTATTGATCACTTTAAGTGCGCTTAAGTGTTTGTTTTTTTAAGCATTTTAATTTCTTTGATAGGCAATTATATTCAGTATGAGTTCTTTGTTTACCAGCTATTTGATTGTGATTTCTGTTTTTTCTTTTAGATCTGATGATGAATACGAGAAGTATTCGAAACGTTATGTTTTTTAAAGTAAAGATTCTGATACAAGATGTTCAGTATATCCCTGGTTTTCCTATTCATCTTAAAATTAAGATTCCCGAAGAGAACATCGATCATAAATATATATATATATATATATATATATATATATATATTATATATATATATAATATATATATATATATATATATATATACATATATATATATATGGCACAACTCTCCTAAACACGAGAGTGAAGTATACAACTTTAGAACACTTTCCCACCAGGAGACTCGTACCCTAGCCAGCACAGAAGCCTTCCAGCAACTGGCATAACAGGTACGCCTTAACCCACTCCACCACCTGCTCAGACCCTTAAAAGAGATGGTAATTTCGGAGTATTTAAATACACCAAAGATCACCACCTCCCAAGAGCACTAGAGCAAGTGAGGGGTCATTTAGACGTTAATTTCATCAAGTCCCTGTTAATATGGGAAGACACAGTGTCTATGCTTAAGGCACAACTCCTAAACACGAGAGTGAAGTATACAACTTTAAAACACTTTCCCACCAGGAGACTCGTACCCTAGCCAGCACAGAAGCCTTCCAGCAACTGGCATAACAGGTACGCCTTAACCCGCTCCACCACCTGCTCAGACCCTTAAATGAGATGGTAATTTCGGAGTATTTAAATACACCAAAGATCACCACCTCCCAAGAGCACTAGAGCAAGTGAGGGGTCATTTAGACGTTAATTTCATCAAGTCCCTGTTAATATGGGAAGACACAGTGTCTATGCTTAAGGCACAACTCTCCGAAACACGAGAGTGAAGTATTCAACTTTAAAACACTTTCCCACCAGGAGACTCGTACCCTAGCCAGCACAGAAGCCTTCCAGCAACTGGCATAACAGGTACGCCTTAACCCGCTCCACCACCTGCTCAGACCCTTAAAAGAGATGGTAATTTCGGAGTATTTAAATACACCAAAGATCACCACCTCCCGAGAGCACTAGAGCAAGTGAGGGGTCATTTAGACGTTAATTTCATCAAGTCCCTGTTAATATGGGAAGACACAGTGTCTATGCTTAAGGCACAACTCTCCGAAACACGAGAGTGAAGTATACAACTTTAGAACACTTTCCCACCAGGAGACTCGAACCCTAGCCAGCACAGAAGCCTTCCAGCAACTGGCATAACAGGTACGCCTTAACCCGCTCCACCACCTGCTCAGACCCTTAAAAGAGATGGTAATTTCGGAGTATTTAAATACACCAAAGATCACCACCTCCCAAGAGCACTAGAGCAAGTGAGGGGTCATTTAGACGTTAATTTCATCAAGTCCCTGTTAATATGGGAAGACACAGTGTCTATGCTTAAGGCACAACTCTCCTAAACACGAGAGTGAAGTATACAACTTTAGAACACTTTCCCACCAGGAGACTCGAACCCTAGCCAGCACAGAAGCCTTCCAGAAACAAACCTTAAAGCCTTCAAAACACAGAAGCCTTCAAAACAAACACTTAAGCGCACTTAAAGTGATCAATACAAATAAAACTTATTAATGTGCTGGCTAGGGTTCGAGTCTCCTGGTGGGAAAGTGTTCTAAAGTTGTATACTTCACTCTCGTGTTAAGGAGAGTTGTGCCTTAAGCATAGACACTGTGTCTTCCCATATTAACAGGGACTTGATGAAATTAACGTCTAAATGACCCCTCACTTGCTCTAGTGCTCTTGGGAGGTGGTGATCTTTGGTGTATTTAAATACTCCGAAATTACCATCTCTTTTAAGGGTCTGAGCAGGTGGTGGAGCGGGTTAAGGCGTACCTGTTATGCCAGTTGCTGGAAGGCTTCTGTGCTGGCTAGGGTTCGAGTCTCCTGGTGGGAAAGTGTTCTAAAGTTGTATACTTCACTCTCGTGTTTAGGAGAGTTGTGCCTTAAGCATAGACACTGTGTCTTCCCATATTAACAGGGACTTGATGAAATTAACGTCTAAATGACCCCTCACTTGCTCTAGTGCTCTTGGGAGGTGGTGATCTTTGGTGTATTTAAATACTCCGAAATTGCCATCTCTTTTAAGGGTCTGAGCAGGTGGTGGAGCGGGTTAAGGTGTACCTGTTATGCCAGTTGCTGGAAGGCTTCTGTGCTGGCTAGGGTTCGAGTCTCCTGGTGGGAAAGTGTTCTAAAGTTGTATACTTCACTCTCGTGTTTAGGAGAGTTGTGCCTTAAGCATAGACACTGTGTCTTCCCATATTAACAGGGACTTGATGAAATTAACGTCTAAATGACCCCTCACTTGCTCTAGTGCTCTTGGGAGGTGGTGATCTTTGGTGTATTTAAATACTCCGAAATTGCCATCTCTTTTAAGGGTCTGAGCAGGTGGTGGAGCGGGTTAAGGCGTACCTGTTATGCCAGTTGCTGGAAGGCTTCTGTGCTGGCTAGGGTTCGAGTCTCCTGGTGGGAAAGTGTTCTAAAGTTGTATACTTCACTCTCGTGTTTAGGAGAGTTGTGCCTTAAGCATAGGCACTGTGTCTTCCCATATTAACAGGGACTTGATGAAATTAACGTCTAAATGACCCCTCACTTGCTCTAGTGCTCTTGGGAGGTGATGATCTTTGGTGTATTTAAATACTCCGAAATTACCATCTCTTTTAAGGGTCTGAGCAGGTTGTGGAGCGGGTTAAGGCGTACCTGTTATGCCAGTTGCTGGAAGGTTTCTGTGCTGGCTAGGGTTCGAGTCTCCTGGTGGGAAAGTGTTCTAAAGTTATATATATATATATATATATATATATATATATATATATATATATATATATATATATATATATATATATATATATATATATATATATATATATATATATATATATATATATATATATATATATATATATATATATATTTATATATATATATATATATATATATATAACTTTAGAACACTTTCCCACCAGGAGACTCGAACCCTAGCCAGCACAGAAACCTTCCAGCAACTGGCATAACAGGTACGCCTTAACCCGCTCCACAACCTGCTCAGACCCTTAAAAGAGATGGTAATTTCGGAGTATTTAAATACACCAAAGATCATCACCTCCCAAGAGCACTAGAGCAAGTGAGGGGTCATTTAGACGTTAATTTCATCAAGTCCCTGTTAATATGGGAAGACACAGTGCCTATGCTTAAGGCACAACTCTCCTAAACACGAGAGTGAAGTATACAACTTTAGAACACTTTCCCACCAGGAGACTCGAACCCTAGCCAGCACAGAAGCCTTCCAGCAACTGGCATAACAGGTACGCCTTAACCCGCTCCACCACCTGCTCAGACCCTTAAAAGAGATGGCAATTTCGGAGTATTTAAATACACCAAAGATCACCACCTCCCAAGAGCACTAGAGCAAGTGAGGGGTCATTTAGACGTTAATTTCATCAAGTCCCTGTTAATATGGGAAGACACAGTGTCTATGCTTAAGGCACAACTCTCCTAAACACGAGAGTGAAGTATACAACTTTAGAACACTTTCCCACCAGGAGACTCGAACCCTAGCCAGCACAGAAGCCTTCCAGCAACTGGCATAACAGGTACACCTTAACCCGCTCCACCACCTGCTCAGACCCTTAAAAGAGATGGCAATTTCGGAGTATTTAAATACACCAAAGATCACCACCTCCCAAGAGCACTAGAGCAAGTGAGGGGTCATTTAGACGTTAATTTCATCAAGTCCCTGTTAATATGGGAAGACACAGTGTCTATGCTTAAGGCACAACTCTCCTAAACACGAGAGTGAAGTATACAACTTTAGAACACTTTCCCACCAGGAGACTCGAACCCTAGCCAGCACAGAAGCCTTCCAGCAACTGGCATAACAGGTACGCCTTAACCCGCTCCACCACCTGCTCAGACCCTTAAAAGAGATGGTAATTTCGGAGTATTTAAATACACCAAAGATCACCACCTCCCAAGAGCACTAGAGCAAGTGAGGGGTCATTTAGACGTTAATTTCATCAAGTCCCTGTTAATATGGGAAGACACAGTGTCTATGCTTAAGGCACAACTCTCCTTAACACGAGAGTGAAGTATACAACTTTAGAACACTTTCCCACCAGGAGACTCGAACCCTAGCCAGCACATTAATAAGTTTTATTTGTATTGATCACTTTAAGTGCGCTTAAGTGTTTGTTTTGAAGGCTTCTGTGTTTTGAAGGCTTTAAGGTTTGTTTCTGGAAGGCTTCTGTGCTGGCTAGGGTTCGAGTCTCCTGGTGGGAAAGTGTTCTAAAGTTGTATACTTCACTCTCGTGTTTAGGAGAGTTGTGCCTTAAGCATAGACACTGTGTCTTCCCATATTAACAGGGACTTGATGAAATTAACGTCTAAATGACCCCTCACTTGCTCTAGTGCTCTTGGGAGGTGGTGATCTTTGGTGTATTTAAATACTCCGAAATTACCATCTCTTTTAAGGGTCTGAGCAGGTGGTGGAGCGGGTTAAGGCGTACCTGTTATGCCAGTTGCTGGAAGGCTTCTGTGCTGGCTAGGGTTCGAGTCTCCTGGTGGGAAAGTGTTCTAAAGTTGTATACTTCACTCTCGTGTTTCGGAGAGTTGTGCCTTAAGCATAGACACTGTGTCTTCCCATATTAACAGGGACTTGATGAAATTAACGTCTAAATGACCCCTCACTTGCTCTAGTGCTCTCGGGAGGTGGTGATCTTTGGTGTATTTAAATACTCCGAAATTACCATCTCTTTTAAGGGTCTGAGCAGGTGGTGGAGCGGGTTAAGGCGTACCTGTTATGCCAGTTGCTGGAAGGCTTCTGTGCTGGCTAGGGTACGAGTCTCCTGGTGGGAAAGTGTTTTAAAGTTGAATACTTCACTCTCGTGTTTCGGAGAGTTGTGCCTTAAGCATAGACACTGTGTCTTCCCATATTAACAGGGACTTGATGAAATTAACGTCTAAATGACCCCTCACTTGCTCTAGTGCTCTTGGGAGGTGGTGATCTTTGGTGTATTTAAATACTCCGAAATTACCATCTCATTTAAGGGTCTGAGCAGGTGGTGGAGCGGGTTAAGGCGTACCTGTTATGCCAGTTGCTGGAAGGCTTCTGTGCTGGCTAGGGTACGAGTCTCCTGGTGGGAAAGTGTTTTAAAGTTGTATACTTCACTCTCGTGTTTAGGAGTTGTGCCTTAAGCATAGACACTGTGTCTTCCCATATTAACAGGGACTTGATGAAATTAACGTCTAAATGACCCCTCACTTGCTCTAGTGCTCTTGGGAGGTGGTGATCTTTGGTGTATTTAAATACTCCGAAATTACCATCTCTTTTAAGGGTCTGAGCAGGTGGTGGAGTGGGTTAAGGCGTACCTGTTATGCCAGTTGCTGGAAGGCTTCTGTGCTGGCTAGGGTACGAGTCTCCTGGTGGGAAAGTGTTCTAAAGTTGTATACTTCACTCTCGTGTTTAGGAGAGTTGTGCCATATATATATATATGTATATATATATATATATATATATATATATAATATAATATATATATATATATATATATATATATATATATATATATATTTATGATCGATGTTCTCTTCGGGAATCTTAATTTTAAGATGAATAGGAAAACCAGGGATATACTGAACATCTTGTATCAGAATCTTTACTTTAAAAAACATAACGTTTCGAATACTTCTCGTATTCATCATCAGATCTAAAAGAAAAAACAGAAATCACAATCAAATAGCTGGTAAACAAAGAACTCATACTGAATATAATTGCCTATCAAAGAAATTAAAATGCTTAAAAAAACAAACACTTAAGCGCACTTAAAGTGATCAATACAAATAAAGCTTGTTAACTGTCACATATATTAAAACTAATTTAAAATCCATTAAACTACAAGATGAAATTTTTAACTACTAAAAGAAACCATTCCATTAAACTTATGTGAAGTGATCAGAAGTGAAACTTGATACCTAACACATAGATACTAAACACTATAACAAATATTTATAAAATGACTACAAATCTACAAAAAATGTATGTAAAATACAAACAGAATAAACGACAATTATAAAATACTAACCAAAATCTTATAAAACCTCAAATATTAAATAAAATTAAATACCAAAAAATGCATTATATATCCTAAATATAAGATTATATTAATGTACAATGTTAAGACCTGAAATAAGTAAGAAAGGGCAAAGACATAGTAAACTAAACAAAATTAAACTACCAAAATAAACTAAAAATCAAATTACAGGGCCTACTGTGCACTATACAGTGTACAATTGAACAGCTGAAAGGTTGCTATTTAACAGAGGCCGCAGCTCCTTTATATATAAGGATTCCATTACTCTCAAATTTGACTGGCCATTCATACATTCATTACACTGGCCATTCTTTCCTCTTTAAATTTTGAGTTCCCAGCTATAATGGCCAGTTTCGATGTTGAATCACTTTTACTAATATTCCTCTGTTGGAAACCATTGATATCTGTGTAAGTCAATTATTTGCTGACACTAACTTAGTGTCTGGATTTTGTAGTAAAATATTCAGACGGCTGTTAGAAATAGCAGTTAAAGACTCCATCTTTATGTTTAATAAATTTATTATAAACAAATTGATGGAGTAGCAATGGGGTCTCCTTTAGGTCCTGCACTGGCTAATGCTTTTTTGAGTTTTCACGAAATAAATTGGCTTGATAATTGTCCTTCGGCCTTTAAACCAGTCTTGTACAGGAGATATGTAGATGACACTTTTTTGTTGTTTAGGGACCAGTGTCATATTGAGAAATTTAGAGAGTATCTTAATGCACAAAATAGTAATATACGGTTTACTGCAGAGTGTGAAGTTGATAATTCATTGTCGTTTCTTGATGTAAAAGTGAATAACCTCAATGGGTTCAACACTAATGTTTTTAGGAAACTAACCTTTACTGGTTTAGGTTTAAATTTTAATTCCTTTGTTCCTGATATTTTTAAGAAAAATGCTATTAACACTCTACTGAATAGGGCCTTTGTTGTATGTTCTAATTGGAATAACTTTGATCAAGAAATTAATTTTCTTGTTAAATTTTTTTCAAATAATGGTTATCCTGTGCATATGGTTTATACTTTTATAAGGAATTTCTTGAATAAGAAGTTTCACCCATTGTGTAGGATTACTACAGTGGAAAGGGATCTTAAATATATTAAATTACCATTTTATGGCAGTATTAGCTTTTCTGTAAGGAGTCGTTTGAGGAGACTGTTGCAGCAGTGTTATCCTCAAGTAGACTTTAGATTTATTTTTGTCAACACAAATACCATAGGCTCTTATTTTAAATTTAAAGATAAAGTGCCTACCCCCTTGTGCTCAAATGTCGTATATATGTTTAATTGTTCCAGCTGTAATGCTGGATATGTCGGGAGTTCCATTCGGAACTTTAAGATTAGGATACTTGAGCACCGGGGATTATCTTTTAGAACTGGATTACCATTGTCTAAACCAGCATTTTCGGAGATTAGAAACCATTGTTATGAGTTTGATCATTCTCTGCTGGAATCTGATTTTAAAATTCTGGACACTTGTATGAATGGCCAGTCAGATTTGAGAGTAATGGAATCCTTATATATAAAGGAGCTGCGGCCTCTGTTAAATAGCAACCTTTCAGCTGTTCAATTGTACACTGTATAGTGCACAGTAGGCCCTGTAATTTGATTTTTAGTTTATTTTGGTAGTTTAATTTTGTTTAGTTTACCATGTCTTTGCCCTTTCTTACTTATTTCAAGTCTTAACATTGTACATTCATATAATCTTTTATTTAGGATATATAATACATTTTTTGGTATTTAATTTTATTTAATATTTGAGGTTTTTATAAGATTTTGGTTAGTATTTTATAATTGTCGTTTATTCTGTTTGTATTTTATATACATTTTTTATAGATTTGTAGTCATTATATAAATATTTGTTATAGTGTTTAGTATCTATGTGTTAGGTATCAAGTTTCACTTCTGATCACTTCACGTAAGTTTAATGGAATGGTTTGTTTTAGTAGTTAAACATTTCATCTTGTAGTTTAATGGATTTTAAATTAGTTTTAATATATGTGACAGTTAATAAGTTTTATTTGTATTGATCACTTTAAGTGCGCTTAAGTGTTTGTTTTTTTAAGCATTTTCCTTTCTTTGATAGGCAATTATATTCAGTATGAGTTCTTTGTTTACCAGCTATTTGATTGTGATTTCTGTTTTTTCTTTTAGATCTGATGATGAATACGAGAAGTATTCGAAACGTTATGTTTTTTAAAGTAAAGATTCTGATACAAGATGTTCAGTATATCCCTGGTTTTCCTATTCATCTTAAAATATATATATATATATATATATATATATATATATATATATATATATATATATATATATATATATGTCGTACCTAGTAGCCAGAACTCACTTCTCAGCCTACTATTCAAGGCCCGATTTGCCTAATAAGCCAAGTTTTCCTGAATTAATATATTTACTATAATTTTTTTCTTATGAAATGATAAAGCAACCCTTTTCTCTATGTATGAGGTCATTTTTTTTTTTATTGGAGTTAAAATTAACGTAGATATATGACCGAACCTAACCAACCCTACCTAACCTAACCTAACCTATATTTATAGGTAAGGTTAGGTTAGGTAGCCAAAAAAGCTAGGTTAGGTTAGGTTAGGTAGGTTAGGTAGACGAAAAAACATTAATTCATGAAAACTTGGCTTATTAGGCAAATCGGGCCTTGAATAGTAGGCTGAGAAGTGCGTTCTGGCTATTAGGTACGACATATATATATATATATATATATATATATATATATATATATATATATATATATATATATATATATATATATATATATATGTCGTACCTAGTAGCCAGAATGCACCTCTCAGCCTACTATGCAAGGCCCGATTTGCCTAATAAGCCAAGTTTACATGAATTAATATATTTTCTCTTTTTTTTTCTTATGAAATCATAAAGCTACCCATTTCATTATGTATGAGGTAAAAAAAAATTTATTTGAGTTAAAATTAACGTAGATATATGACCGAACCTAACAAACCCTACCTAACCTAACCTATCTTTATGTGTTAGGTTAGGTTAGGTAGCCTAAAAAGTTAGGTTAGGTTAGGTAGGTTAGGTGGCCGAAAAAACATTAATTCATGAAAACTTGGCTAATTAGGCAAATCGGGCCTTGCATAGTAGACTGAGAAGTGCGTTCTGGCTACTAGGTACGACATATATATATATATAGCATGTATATATATATACATGTATATATATATACATGTATATATATATATATACATGTATATATATACATGTATATATATATATACATGTATATATATATACATGTATATATATATATATATATATATATATATATATATATATATATATATATATATATATATATATATATATATATATATATATGTCGTACCTAGTAGCCAGAACGCACTTCTCAGCCTACTATGCAAGGCCCAATTTGCCTAATAAGCCAAGTTTTCATGAATTAATTGTGTTTCGACTACCTAACCTACCTAACCTTACCTAACCTAACTTTTTCGCCTACCTAACCTAACCTAACCTAACCTATAAAGATCGGTTAGGTTAGGTTAGGTTAGGTAGGGTTGGTGAGGTTCGGTCATATATCTACGTTAATTTTAAATCCAATAAAAAAAATTGACCTCATACGTAATGAAATGGGTAGCTTTATCATTTCATAAGAAAAACATTAGGGAAAATATATTAATTCAGAAAAACTTGGCTTATTAGGCAAATCGGGCCATGCATAGTAGGCCGAGAAGTGCATTCTGGCTACTAGGTACGACATATATATATATATATATATATATATATAATGTTGTACCTAGTAGCCAGGACGTCGTTCTTGGCCTACTATGCAAGGCTCGATTTGCCTAATAAGCCAAATTTTCCTGAATTAATATATTTTCTCTAATTTTTTTCTTATGAAATTATAAAGCTACCCATTTCATGATGTATGAGGTAAATTTTTTTGTATATGTAAATTTATTATGTATGAGGTAAATTCATATATCTACGTTAATTTTAACTCCAATAAAAAAAAATTGACCTCATACATAATGAAATGGGTAGCTTTAACATTTCATAAGAAAAAAATTAGAGAAAATATATTAAGTAAAACTTGGCTTATTAGGCAAATCGGGCCTTGCATAGTAGGCTGAGAATACCTAGTAGCCAGAACGCACTTTTCAGCCTGCTATGCAAGGCCCGATTTGCCTAATAAGCTAAGTTTTACTGAAATAATATATTTTCTCAATTTGTTTTCTTATGATATGATAAAGCTACCCATTTCATTATGTATGAGGTCATTTCTTTTTTATTGGAGTTAACATTAACGTAGATATATGACCGAACTTAACAAACCCTACCTAACCTAACCTAACCTATCTTTATAATTTAGGTTAGGTTAGGTAGCCGAAAAAGTTAGGTTAGGTTATGTAGGTTAGGTAGTCGAAAAACAATAAATTCATGAAAACTTGGCTTATTAGGCAAATCGGGCCTTGCATAGTAGGCTGAGAAGTGCGTTCTGGGTACTAGGTACGACATGTATATATATATATATATATATATATATATATATATATAATATATATATATATATATATATATAAATATATATATATATATATATATATATATATATATATATATATATATATATATATATATTAGTATATTTTGGTAGCAGTCTTTCCTGTAGACATATATTATTAAATATGACCGAAAAAGTAAGATTAATAATTCTAACACGAATTTTCTCAATCTTTCGTACATTACGCTTCACTGTTGGAGTCTTAGTCGACATGAACTTGAAACCGGCCATATACTGCAGGTATGTTGACAACATTTTTACACAGGTACCTGATGTCAGGTATCTGCAGGAGCTGAAGGAGGCATTTGAGCAGAGTTCCGTGCTGCGTTTCACTTACGAGATGGAAAAGGATGGGAAGCTGCCCTTTCTAGATGTAACAGTCATGGAAAAGGGCGGAGGTTTCCACACTGCAGTCTATACTAAGGAAACAAACATAGGAATGTGCCTAAATGCCAACAGCGACTGCCCAGACAGGTACAAGAGGAGTGTTGTTAACGCATATGTCGACCGTGCTCTCAGCCACAGCTCAGAATGGAAGCAAGTCGACGAAGAACTCTGTAGGGTAAGGCAGGTCCTAGTCATTAACGGCTTCTCCAATGGTTTCGTCGAAGACATCATAAGAAGGAAAGTGAAAAGCCATGCAACCTCTGAAGAGACAACTAACACAACACCTATACCCCCTATTAGACTATTTTACAGTAACTTCTTTTCCACAGCGCATAAAACGGAGGAAAGGGTCCTGAAAGATATTGTTAATAGAAACGTTATCCCTACAGACCAAAATCAGAGGATACAACTGACGATTTACTATAAAACCAGAAAAACGGCCAGCCTACTCATGAGAAACTCTCCAGACACAAAACAGAACGCTTTAAAAGAGACTAACGTCGTCTATGCCTTCAAATGCCCACTTGGGGACTGTAAGCTCCAGAAAACCCAGTATATAGGCAAGACAACAACATCTCTTTCTAGGCGTTTAACGATGCATAAGCAACAGGGCTCCATTAAGGAACATATAATCTCTTCCCACAACCAAACCATCGCCAGAGAAATCCTAGTAAACAACACAGAAATCATCGATAGATACAGCGATAGCAGGCGGCTTGACGTTTGCGAGGCACTACACATCAAGAAGTCAACACCAGCAATCAACAGCCAATTATTGCACAACTATATTCTACCCACCTCAAGACTCCGCTCCAATATAGAAGCATCAAGAAATATGGACCAATAGGCTTTCTACAAACACTTCTATTCAATATCCATTATTTCGTGTTCTGTCTTGTGTTGATGAAATTAATACCCTATTAATACTCTTGTTCTGTCTTGTGTTGATGAAATTAATACCCTATTAATACCACATTTTGTTCTGTCTTGTGTTAATGCCACATCACCCCTTCCACCTCACTCAAATGTAGATATAAAATCGGAGATACGTAAGTTCTATTCAGTTGTGTATTTGTGAACTAAAGTCTTTGAAAATGTAATAAGTTTTACGAAACGCGCCCGTGTCGTGTCAGACTAGAAATAAAAATGAATTTTGGAGAATTGATTTTTGATTTACCTCCAACAGTGAAGCGTAATGTACGAAAGATTGAGAAAATTCGTGTTAGAATTATTAATCTTACTTTTTCGGTCATATTTAATAATATATATATATATATATATATATATATATATATATATATATATATATATATATATATATATATATATATGTATATATATATATGTATATATATATATGTATATATATATATATGTATATATATATGTGTATATATATATATGTGTATATATATATATGTATATATATATATGTATATATATATATGTATATATATATATAGTATATATATATATATATGTATATATATATATATGTATATATATATATATGTATATATATATATATATGTATATATATATGTATATGTATATATATATGTATATGTATATATATATGTATATATATGTATATGTATATATATATATATATATATATATATATATATATATATATATATATATATATATGTATATATATATATATATATGTCGTACCTAGTAGCCAGAACTCACTTCTCAGCCTACTATGCAAGGCCCGATTTGCCTATTAAGCCAAGTTTTCCTGAATTAATTGTTTTTCGACTACCTAACATACCTAACTTAACCTAACCTAACTTTTTCGGCTACGTAACGTAACCTAACCTATAAAGATAGGTTAGGTTAGGTTAGGGAGGGTTGGTTAGGTTCGGTCATATATCTATTTTAATTTTATCTCCAATGAAAAACAATTGACCTCATACATAATGAAATGGGTATCTTTATCGTTTCATAAGCAAAAAAATAGAGAAAATATATTAATTCAGGAAAACTTGGCTTAATAGGCAAATCGGGCCTTGCATAGTAGGCTGAGAAGTGAGTTCTGGCTACTAGGTACGACATATATATATATATATATATATATATATATATATATATATATATATATATATATATATAATATATATATATATATATATATATATATATTATGTCGTACCTAGTAGCCAGAACGCACTTCTCAGCCTACTATGCAAGGCCCAATTTGCCTAATAAGCCAAGTTTTCATGAATTAATTGTTTTTCGACTACCTAACCTACCTAACCTAACCTAACCTAACCTAACATTTTCTGCTATCTAACCTAACCTAACCTATAAAGATAGGTTAGGTTAAGTTAGGTAGGGTTGGGTAGGTTTGGTCATATATCTACGTTAATTTTAACTCCAATAAAAAAAAAATTGACCTCATACATAATGAAATGAGTAGCTTTATCATTTCATAAGAAAAAAATTAGAGAAAATATATTAATTCAGGAAAACTTGGCTTATTAGGCAAATCGGGCCTTGCATAGTAGGCCGAGAAGTGCGTTCTGGCTACTAGGTACGACATATATATATATATATATATATATATATATATATATATATATATATATATATATATATATATATATATATATATATATATATATATATATATATAGGGGGGTACCACCTCTAGCTGGAAGAAGGGGGACCCATAGCCTCGGAGGAAACCACGCATAACGCATTAGAGGGAATGTTTAGATCCCCTCCAATACAGTTTCTGTGTGCTTTTCTCCTACCACCCCCTTCCTTTTTTATTTTTTGTGCTTTATTATGCATTTGTTGGTTACAAGATATACATGGGTTGATACAAAAATAATAATGCAAAAAGGTGCTTAAAGGTTATGGATCTCTTGAAAAACACAACACTGGGAAACATTGATGAATGTCACAGACGGGTTCGATCATTGTTGCAAGTCAAACACTTCTTCGAATTCCTCTGAAGTTGTACTAGTGCCCAAGACGCAACAGGCATTTCCCCTCTGAATCGCAACACTGAGGCGCTGGAACAAGAAACTTTTTGCTCTCTGGTCTTTTGTAGCGCTGATCAATTTGTCCCCCAATTCCTTCAGGAACTTCAATGCACATTTTCCCCACGAACCGAGGGTCTCCGAGCCGATCGGAACAAAGCTGTAGCAGTGTGCTAGACCTCTATATTTAATAATTTTCTGCGATTCCCTGAAAGAAGCAGCACCACCGCTTTCATGTGTGCTGTAGTGGAGGTAGGTACTGGCCAGTGTGGCAGCGCACGTGTAGTCCCATACCACTTGCTTACCATCCTTCCAAGGTAGCAAGGTGACCCCATCAGGGCGCTTTTGAGGGTCGTTAGGTCTGGATAAGTGTGGTTCTCTTTGTGACGGGCAGCGGGCTGTGGCGAGGCTCCTCTTGATGATGTTGTTGACTTCTTCATGTCTTGCAATTTTACCCTGTGATTTATGACATACCAGACCATGACGACCATATTGGTCTGCCATCGCAGTTCCGCAGATGCACCTATGTTCGGTGAGGATGGGGGCGGCAAGGTGAAGGGCAACTCCAATGCGGAGAGCGTCATGACTGAGGCGAGTTCCCAGGGCTGCATTGGGCACAGCAAATAAGAAATCCCCGGCGTGGGGTGCTGTTACCGCTAGGAGGCGGGTTTTGTTTTTAGCATCAGCGTTGTCAATCATTGCTGTGACAGTCTTTTCCATTTCCATTTTCCATTTCTCTAATATATATATATATATAAATATATATATATATATATTCTAATATATATATATATATAAATATATATATATATATATATATATATATATATATATATATATATATATATATATATATGTCGTACCTAATAGCCAGAACGCACTTCTCAGCCTACTATTCAAGGCCCGATTTGCCTAATAAGCCAAGTTTTCATGAATTAATGTTTTTTCGTCTACCTAACCTACCTAACCTAACCTAACCTAGCTTTTTTTGGCTACCTAACCTAACCTTACCTATAAATATAGGTTAGGTTAGGTTAGGTAGGGTTGGTTAGGTTCGGTCATATATCTACGTTAATTTTAACTCCAATAAAAAAAAATTGACCTTATACGTACTGAAATGGGTAGCTTTATTATTTCATAAGAAAAAAATTAGAGAAAATATATTAATTCAGGAAAACTTGGCTTATTAGGCAAATTGGGCCTTGCATAGTAGGCTGAGAAGTGCGTTCTGGCTACTAGGTACGACATATATATATATATATATATATATACATATATATATATATATATATATACATATATATAATATGTATATATATATGTATATATATATGTATATATATAACTGAAAACTCACACCCCAGAAGTGACTCGAACCCATACTCCCAGAAGCAACGCAACTGGTATGTACAAGACGCCTTAATCCACTTGACCATCACGACCGGACATAATGAGGTGATAGCCGAGGCTATTTGAACCACCCCACCGCCGGCACTCGGATAGTTATCTTGGGCATAGCATTTTACCAAATCACCTCATTCTTAGGGGCACACGTGAGGAACACAAATGCGAACAAGCCAGAATGGTCCCCTGGACAATATGCAACTGAAAACTTAGTTTTCAGTTGCATATTGTCCAGGGGACCATTCTGGCTTGTTCGCACGTATATATATATGTATATATATATATATATATATGTCGTACCTAGTAGCCAGAATGCACTTCTCGGCCTACTATGCAAGGCCCGATTTGCCTAATAAGCCAAGTTTTCCTGAATTAATATATTTTCTCTAATTTTTTTCTTATGAAATGATAAAGCTACTCATTTCATTATGTATGAGGTCAATTTTTTTTTATTGGAGTTAAAATTAACGTAGATATATGACCGAACCTACCCAACCCTACCTAACCTAACCTAACCTATCTTTATAGGTGAGGTTAGGTTAGATAGCAGAAAATGTTAGGTTAGGTTAGGTTAGGTAGGTTAGGTAGTCGAAAAACAATTAATTCATGAAAACTTGGCTTATTACGCAAATTGGGCCTTGCATAGTAGGCTGAGAAGTGCGTTCTGGCTACTAGGTACGACATATATATATATATATATATATATATATATATATATATATATATATATATATATATATACATATATATATACATATATATATACATATATATATACATATATATATACATATATATATATATATACATACATACATATATATATATGTCGTACCTAGTAGCCAGAACGCACTTTTCAGCCTACTATGCAAGGCCTAATTTGCCTAATAAGCCAAGTTTTCATGAATTAATATATTTTCTCTAATTTTTTTCTTATGAAATGATAAAGCTACCCATTTCATTATGTATGAGGACAATTTTTTTTTATTGGAGTTAAAAGTAACGTAGATATATGACCGAACCTAACCAACCCTACCTAACCTAACCTAACCTATCTTTATAAGTTAGGTTCGGTTAGGTAGCCGAAAAAGTTAGGTTAGGTTAGGTTAGGTAGGTTAGGTAATCGAAAAACAATTAATTCATGAAAACTTGGCTTATTAGGCAAATCGGGCCTTGCACAGTAGGCAGAGAAGTGCGTTCTGGCTACTAGGTACGACATATATATATATATATATATATATATATATATATATAATATATATATAATATATATATATATATATATATATATATATACATGTCGTACCTAGTAGCCAGAACGTCGTACTCGGCCTACTATGCAAGGCCCGATTTGCCTAATACGCCAAGTTTTCCTGAATTAATATATTTTCTCTAATTTTTTTCTTATGAAATGATAAAGCTACCCATTTCATTATGTATGAGGTAAAAAAAAAATTATTGGAATTAAAATTAACGTAGATATATGACCGAACCTAACCAACCCTACCTAACCTAACCAATCTTTAAAGGTTAGGTTAGGTTAGGTAGCCGAAAAAGTTAGGTTATGTTAGGTTTGGTAGGTTAGGTGGTCGAAAAATCATTAATTCATGAAAACTTGGCTTATTAGGCAAATCGGGCCTTGCATAGTAGGCTGAGAAGTGCTTTCTGGATACTAGGTACGACATATATATATATATATATATATATATATATATATATATTAGTATATTTTGGTAGCAGTCTTTCCTGTAGACATATATTATTAAATATGACCGAAAAAGTAAGATTAATAATTCTAACACGAATTTTCTCAATCTTTCGTACATTACGCTTCACTGTTGGAGGTAAATCAAAAATCACTTCTCCAAAATTCATTTTTATTTCTAGTCTGACGCGACACGGGCGCGTTTCGTAAAACTTATTACATTTTCAAAGACTTCACAAATACACAACTCATTAGAACTTACGTATCTCCGATTTTATATCTACATTTGAGTGAGGTGGGAAGGGTGATGTGGCATTAACACAAGACAGAACAAGAGGGGATATTAATAGGGTATTAAAAGTATCAACACAAGACAGAACAGAAACAATGGGTATTGAATAGAAGTGTTTGTAGAAAGCCTATTGGTCCATATTTCTTGATGCTTCTATATTGGAGCGGAGTCTTGAGGTGGGTAGAATATAGTTGTGCAATAATTGGCTGTTGATTGCTGGTGTTGACTTCTTGATGTGTAGTGCCTCGCAAACGTCAAGCCGCCTGCAATCGCTGTATCTATCGATGATTTCTGTGTTGTTTACTAGGATTTCTCTGGCGATGGTTTGGTTGTGGGAAGAGATTATATGTTCCTTAATGGAGCCCTGTTGCTTATGCATCGTTAAACGCCTAGAAAGAGATGTTGTTGTCTTGCCTATATACTGGGTTTTTTGGAGCTTACAGTCCCCAAGTGGGCATTTGAAGGCATAGACGACGTTAGTCTCTTTTAAAGCATTCTGTTTTGTGTCTGGAGAGTTTCTCATGAGTAGGCTGGCCGTTTTTCTGGTTTTATAGTAAATCGTCAGTTGTATCCTCTGATTTTTGTCTGTAGGGATAACGTTTCTATTAACAATATCTTTCAGGACCCTTTCCTCCGTTTTATGAGCTGTGGAAAAGTTCCAAAGGGTAACGAAGGACACTACAGCCGAATTAAAAGCAAAGGTCAACAAACTGATCGAAACTGTGAACGCCAAGAAATCCGGACTCGACCTGCCAAAGATCATTGGGGAATATAAAGCTGGATATGCGTATGGAAATGTCAAGACACACAAGCCTGGAAACCCACTTCGGCCAATCATTAGCCAGATACCCACACCCACGTACAGACTGGCGAAGCGACTCAACGGCCTGCTGACTCCTTATGTTCCTTGCGCCTTCAGCCTGAAGTCTCCAAAGAAATTTGTTGACTTACTGCGGGGCACACGGGCCACAGGGATAAGAGCCTCGTTGGACGTAGAATCGCTGTTTACCAACGTACCTGTGGACGAGACAATCGGAATGATTGCCGACAGAGTGTATCGTGATCCAGCCTGTACTCCTCTTGACATGCCAGAAAATATTCTGAGGAAACTACTCCAAGCTTGTACTAAAGAGGCACCCTTCTTGAGCCCGGATGGGCACATGTATAAGCAAGTAGATGGGGTCGCCATGGGTTCTCCCCTAGGTGTCCTGTTTGCAAACTTCTACATGGGTACCATCGAGCAAAAAGTCTTAGTCGACATGAACTTGAAACCGGCCATATACTGCAGGTATGTTGACGACATTTTTACACAGGTACCTGATGTCAGACATCTGCAGGAGATGAAGGAGGCATTTGAGCAGAGTTCTGTGCTGCGTTTCACTTACGAGACGGAAAAGGATGGGAAGCTGCCCTTTCTAGATGTAACAGTCATGGAAAAGGGCGGAGGTTTCCACACTACAGTCTACACTAAGGAAACAAACATAGGAATGTGCCTAAATGCCAACAGCGACTGCCCTGACAGGTACAAGAGGAGTGTTGTTAACGCATACGTCGACCGTGCTCTTAGCCACAGCTCAGAATGGAAGCAAGTCGACGAAGAACTCTGTAGGGTAAGGCAGGTCCTAGTCAATAACGGCTTCTCCAATGGTTTCATCGAAGACATCATAAGAAGGAAAGTGAAAAGCCATGCAACCTCTGAAGAGACAACTAACACAACACCTATACCCCCTATTCGACTATTTTACAGGAACTTCTTTTCCACAGCTCATAAAACGGAGGAAAGGGTCCTGAAAGATATTGTTAATAGAAACGTTATCCCTACAGACAAAAATCAGAGGATACAACTGACGATTTACTATAAAACCAGAAAAACGGCCAGCTACTCATGAGAAACTCTCCAGACACAAAACAGAACGCTTTAAAAGAGACTAACGTCGTCTATGCCTTCAAATGCCCACTTGGGGACTGTAAGCTCCAAAAAACCCAGTATATAGGCAAGACAACAACATCTCTTTCTAGGCGTTTAACGATGCATAAGCAACAGGGCTCCATTAAGGAACATTTAATCTCTTCCCACAACCAAACCATCGCCAGAGAAATCCTAGTAAACAACACAGAAATCATCGATAGATACAGCGATAGCAGGCGGCTTGACGTTTGCGAGGCACTACACATCAAGAAGTCAACACCAGCAATCAACAGCCAATTATTGCACAACTATATTCTACCCACCTCAAGACTCCGCTCCAATATAGAAGCATCAAGAAATATGGACCAATAGGCTTTCTACAAACACTTCTATTCAATACCCATTGTTTCTGTTCTGTCTTGTGTTGATACTATTAATACCCTATTAATATCCCCTCTTGTTCTGTCTTGTGTTAATGCCACATCACCCTTCCCACCTCACTCAAATGTAGATATAAAATCGGAGATACGTAAGTTCTAATGAGTTGTGTATTTGTGAAGTCTTTGAAAATGTAATAAGTTTTACGAAACGCGCCCGTGTCGCGTCAGACTAGAAATAAAAATGAATTTTGGGGTAGTGATTTTGATTTGCCTCCAACAGTGAAGCGTAATGTACGAAAGATTGAGAAAATTCGTGTTAGAATTATTAATCTTACTTTTTCGGTCATATTTAATAATTATATATATATATATATATATATACATATATATATATATATATATATATATATATATATATATATATACATATAATATACATATATATATATATATATATATATATATATATATATATATATATATATATATATATATACATATATATATACATATATATATACATATATATATATATATATATATATATATATATATATATATATAATATATATATATATATATATATATATGTCGTACCTAGTATCCAGAAAGCACTTCTCAGCCTACTATGCAAGGCCCGATTTGCCTAATAAGCCAAGTTTTCATGAATTAATGATTTTTCGACCACCTAACCTTCCTAACCTAACCTAACCTAACTTTTTCGGCTACCTAACCTAACCTAACCTAACCTTTAAAGATTGCTTAGGTTAGGTAGGGTTGGTTAGGTTCGGTCATATATCTACGTTAATTTTAATTCCAATAATTTTTTTTTACCTCATACGTAATGAAATGGGTAGCTTTATCATTTCATAAGAAAAAAATTAGAGAAAATATATTAATTCAGGAAAACTTGGCGTATTAGGCAAATCGGGCCTTGCATAGTAGGCCGAGTACGACGTTCTGGCTACTAGGTACAACATATATATATATATATATATATATATATATATATATATATATATATATATATATATATATATATATATATATATATATATATGGTGTATACTGGCAGCAGGTTTTCTTTCAAACATGTTTCATTGAATATGACCGCATATTCTGTATTTATTATTTTCTGGTTTAGGGCTTCTATCCCTCTAACTATTTTCTTAGCATCAGGGCTTAATTGGAATAGGAGTTCTCCAAAACTCATTTTCGTACTTTTAAGGTGAAGAAAAGAAGTGATTTACTATAGAGTGTATTACACTTATTTGTATAATTTGCACGACGTTTCGAACCTCCATGGTTCATTCTCAAGTGAACAGATCTTACAATACTAGTTGATTTTATACCCGCATTAGGTCAGGTGATAATACAATGAAGGTGAAAAACATGGGGGATACATAAGGGATAAACATAGGGGCTGCAGAAGGCTTATTGGCCCATACGAGGCATCTCCTATCTAAACACAAAGATTAATCCAGTGTAATTGGCCTGTTATGTTGGACATTGTCTTCTGTGTTGGCATCGATATGTTCTTGTCTTGTCCTTACTCCTAAGTGACGACTCCAAATTTCAACGAATCACGAGGAACCCCGTAGAAGACCTTAAGCGGAAAGTAAACAAAACAATTACAGCAATCAACGCAAAGAAAGGTAGTGTGCATTTCAATAAACTTCAAGGCGACTATGGCTTAGGATATGCCTACGGCAATGTTAAGACGCATAAACCAGGTAACCCACTACGCCCTATAATCAGCCAAATACCAACCCCAACTTATCACCTGGCAAAGAAACTCAATGAACTCCTAACTCCATACACTCCGAGTAAGTTTAGTCTACAATCATCAGCAGATTTCCTAGAGTTGATCAAATCTACCCAGCCCGATGGAATCATCGCTTCCCTGGATGTTGAATCCCTTTTTACCAACGTCCCAGTCGACACAACCATAGGAATGATACTGGACAGAGTATACAGAGACAAGAGCACCCCCAAATTAGACATACCTGAGCCACACTTGAAAAGTCTTCTCGAAGCATGTACAAAGGAAGCCCCTTTCATCAGTCCACAAGGAGACATGTATTTACAAATAGACGGAGTAGCAATGGGCTCCCCCTTAGGAGTTTTATTTGCTAATTTTATATGGGAACCATCGAAGATAGGGTCTTCAGTAGCAGACAAAAACCAACTGTATACTGCCGTTATGTAGATGACATATTCGTAATAGTAAAAGACTCAGATGAACTAATTGACCTAAAAAGACACCTAGAGAGAGAGTCAGTACTCCGATTTACACATGAAAATAGTGAAAATAACAGTCTGCCATTTTTGGATGTATTAATAACAAAAACAGGAACCTCTTTAAGCACCAACGTATATACCAAGCCCACCAACATAGGATTATGCCTAAACGGTAGAAGTGAGTGCCCCCAAAGATACAAAGCCAGTGTTCTCAATGCTTATATTCGTCGAGCGCTTACCCACTGCTCTGAATGGAGCAACGTGAGTAGAGAGTTTGAAAGAGTAACTCAGGTATTGGTGAACAACGGATATAGCAACGCGGAAATAAACGCTGCTATAAGAAGACACTTGGACCGTTGGTATAATTCAGAACCTAGAACAGAAACCACAACACCTCCAATAAAATTATATTACAAATCAACCATGCACAGTGAACATATAAAAGAGGAAAGAATAATGAAAGAAATAATCCGTAAAGGAGTAAAAAGCACTACTCCTAACCAAAACATAAACCTGATAATATTCTACAAAACCAAGAAGACTTCCGAACTCCTTATCAAAAACAGCCCGAAGCCGACGGAGAACCCTCTACAGCAGTCAAGCGTTGTATACATGTACACTTGCCCCCACGAAGGATGTAACCTTCAATGTAAGTACATAGGTATGACGTCGACCAAGCTGACGAGGCGTTTGACATGCCATCTTCAATCTGGTGCCCCTAGGAATCACATGAGACAAGCCCATGACATTACTCTAACAAGAGAAATGTTGAACAAGAATACTTGCATAATAGACAAAACCCAAGATTCAAGAAGATTACAAATTCTTGAGGCAATTCACATAAGAATAGAGCGACCTACCATGAACACCCAAATCACGGAACTATTTACTCTACCCACCATGAGAGTAAGGACAAGACAAGAACATATCGATGCCAACACAGAAGACAATGTCCAACATAACAGGCCAATTACACTGGATTAATCTTTGTGTTTAGATAGGAGATGCCTCGTATGGGCCAATAAGCCTTCTGCAGCCCCTATGTTTACCCCTTATGTATCCCCCCATGTTTTTCACCTTCATTGTATTATCACCTGACCTAATGCGGTTATAAAATCAACTAGTATTGTAAGATCTGTTCACTTGAGAATGAACCATGGAGGTTCGAAACGTCGTGCAAATTATACAAATAAGTGTAATACACTCTATAGTAAATCACTTCTTTTCTTCACCTTAAAAGTACGAAAATGAGTTTTGGAGAACTCCTATTCCAATTAAGCCCTGATGCTAAGAAAATAGTTAGAGGGATAGAAGCCCTAAACCAGAAAATAATAAATACAGAATATCCGGTCATATTCAATGAAATATATATATATATATATATATATATATATATATATATATATATATATATATATATATATATATATATATATATATATATATATATGTATATATATATGTATATATATATAATATATATATTATATATATATATATATATATATGTATATATATATGTATATATATGTATATATATATATATATATATATATATATATAATATATATATATATATATATATATATATATGTATATATATATGTATATATATATATATATATATGTCGTACCTAGTAGCCAGAACTCACTTTTCAGCCTACAATGCAAGGCCCGATTTGCCTAATAAGCCAAGTTTTCATGAAATATTATATTTTCTCTAATTTTTTTCTTATGAAATGATAAAGCAACCCATTCATTATGTAAGAGGTGAATTTTTTTTATTGGAGTTAAAATTAACGTAGATATATGACCGAACTTAACCAACCCTACCTAACCTAACCTAACCTATCTTTATAGGTTAGGTTAGGTTAGGTAGCCGAAAAAGTTAGGTTAGGTTAGGTTAGGTAGGTTAGGTAGTCGAAAAGCAATTAATTCATGAAAACTTGGCTTATTATGCAAATCGGGCCTTGCATAGTAGGCTCAGAAGTGAGTTCTGGCTACTAGGTACGACATATATATATATATATATATATATATATATATATATATATATATATATATATATATATATATATATGTATATATATATGTATATATATATGTATATATATATGTATATATAGTATATATATATGTATATATATATGTATATATATATGTATATATATATGTATATATATATATATATATATATATATATAATATATATATATAATTATATATATATATATGTCGTACCTAGTAGCCAAAACTCTCTTCTCAGCCTACTATGCAAGGCCCGATTTGCCTAATAAGCCAAGTTTTCATGAACTAATTGTTTTTCGACGACCTAACCTACTAACCTAACCTAACCTAACTTTTTCGGCTACCTAACCAAACCTAACCTATAAAGATAGGATAGGTTAGGTTAGGTAGGGTTGGATAGGTTCGGTCATATATCTACGTTAATTTTAATTCCAATAAAAAAATTGACCTCATACATATTGAAATGGGTAGTTTTATCATTTCATAAGAAAAAAATTAGAGAAAATATAATAATTCAGGAAAAATGGCTTATTAGGCAAATCGGGCCTGCATAGTAGTCCAAAAAGTGCGTTCTGGCTATTAGGTACGACATATATATATATATATATATATATATATATATATATATATATGTCGTACCTAGTAGCCAGAACGCACTTCTCAGCCTACTATGCAAGCTTCAATTGCCTAATAAGCCAAGTTTCATGAGTTAATTGTTTTTCGACTACCTAACCTACCTAACCTAACCTAACCTAACTTTCTCGACTACCTAACCTAACCTAACCTAACCTATCTTTATAGGTTAGGTTAGGTTAGGTAGCCGAAAAAGTTAGGTTAGGTTTGGTTAGGTAGGTTACGTAGTCGAAAAAAATAATTCATGAAAACTTGCCTTATTAGGCAAATTGGGTCTTGCATAGTAGGCCGAGAAGTGCATTCTGGCTACTAGGTACGACATATATGTATATATATATATAATAATTAATAAAAATGAATTTTGGAGAATTGATATTTCCATTACCACCGACTGTGAAGAAAAACATAAGAAATATGAGAAAATTCGTTTAAGAATTATTAATCTTATCTTTTCGGACATATTCAACAACATATGTTTAGAAGAAAGACTGCTATAAATATATAATATATATATAAATATATATATATATAAATAATATATATATAATATATATATATATATATATATAATATATATATATATATATATATATAATGTCGTACCTAGTATCCAGAAAGCACTTCTCAGCCTACTAAGCAAGGCCCGATTTGCCTAATAAGCCAAGTTTTCATGAATTAATATTTTTCGACCACCTAACTACCTAACCTAACCTAACCTAACTTTTTCGGCTACCTAACCTAACCTAACCTAACCTTTAAAGATTGCTTAGGGTAGGTAGGGTTGGTTAGGTTCGGTATATCTATGTTAATTTAATTCCAATAATTTTTTTTTTACCTCATACGTAATGAAATGGGTAGCTTTATCATTTCATAAGAAAAAAATTAGAGAAAATATATTAATTCAGGAAAATTTGGCGTATTAGGCAAATCGGGCCTTGCATAGTAGGCCGAGTACGACGTTCTGGCTACTAGGTACAAATATATATTAATTTATATATATATATATATATATATAAATATATATATATATTAATATTATATATATATATATATATATATATATGTCGTACCTAGTAGCCAGAACGCACTTCTCAGCCTACTATGCAAGGCCAAATTTGCCTAAAGCCAAGATTTCATGAATTAATTGTTTTTCGACTACCTAACCTACCTAACCTAACCTAACCTAACTTTTCGGCTACCTAACCGAAACCTAACCTATAAAGATAGGTTAGGTTAGGTTAGGTAGGGTTGGTTAGGTTCGGTCATATATCTACGTTAATTTTAACTCCATAAAAAAAAATTGACCTCATTATAATGAAATGGGTAGCTTTATCATTTCATAAGAAAAAAATTAGAGAAAATATAATAATTCAGGAAACTTGGCTTATTAAGCAAATCTGGCCTTGCATAGTAGGCAGAGAAGTGCGTTCTGGCTACTAGGTACGACATATATATATATATATATTATATATTATATATATATATATATATATATATATATATATATAATATATAATATAATATATGTCGTACCTAGTAGCCAGAACGTACTTCTCAGCCTACTATGCAAGCTTCAATTTGACTAATAGCCAAGTTTTCATGAGTTAATTGTTTTTCGACTACCTAACCTACCTAAACCTAACCTAATCTAACTTTCTCGACTACTAACCTAACCTAACCTAACCCATCTTTATAGGTTAGGTTAGGTTAGGTAGCCGAAAAAGTTAGGTTAGGTTTGGTTAGGTAGTCGAAAAACAAATAATTCATGAAAACTTGGCTTATTAGGCAAATTTGGTCTTGCATAGTAGGCCGAGAAGTGCATTCTGGCTACTAGGTACTACATATATGTATATATATATATATATATATATGTCGTACCTAGTAGCCAGAACTCACTTCTCAGCCTACTATTCAAGGCCCGATTTGCCTAATAAGCCAAGTTTTCCTGAATTAATATATTTACTATAATTTTTTTCTTATGAAATGATAAAGCAACCCTTTTCTCTATGTATGAGGTCAATTTTTTTTTATTGGAGTTAAAATTAACGTAGATATATGACCGAACCTAACCAACCCTACCTAACCTAACCTAACCTATATTTATAGGTAAGGTTAGGTTAGATAGCCAAAAAAAGCTAGGTTAGGTTAGGTTAGGTAGGTTAGGTAGACGAAAAAACATTAATTCATGAAAACTTGGCTTATTAGGCAAATCGGGCCTTGAATAGTAGGCTGAGAAGTGCGTTCTGGCTATTAGGTACGACATATATATATATATATATATATATATATATATAATATATATATATATATATATATATATATATATATTATATATATATATATATATATTTATAGCAGTCATTCTTCTAAACATATGTTGTTGAATATGTCCGAAAAGATAAGATTAATAATTCTAAAACGAATTTTCTCAATATTTCTTATGTTTTTCTTCACAGTCGGTGGTAATGGAAATATCAATTCTCCAAAATTCATTTTTATTAATGGTCTGATGCCTAGAAACGTTTCGTAAGGGCTTTTTACATTATCATAGACTTGTTTACACTTAATACTACACGTATGATACACTTGGTAAACTGTATATGATACATTTGACCTAAATCTTGCTTTTATTCGTCTTTGGTGAGGTGACAAAGGTTTTGGGTGAGGTGGGTACATGTGAATGGAAGTAACTGCAGAGGGCCTATTGGCCCATACCCTTGAAGTGTGTAGAATATAGTTGTGCATTAATTGGCTGTTGATTGCTGGTGTTGACTTTTTGTGTAGTGCCTGGCTGATGTCGAGCCTCCTGCTATCGCTGTACCTATTGATGATTTCTGTGTTGCTTGTTAAGATTTCTCTGGTGATGGTCTGGTTGTGAGAAGAGATTATATGTTCCTTGATGGAGTCCTGTTGTTAATGCCTTGTTAGTCGCATGGAATGAGACGTTGTTGTCTTGCCTAAATACTGAGTTCTTTGGGGCTTACACTCCCCATAGACGACGTTGGTTTCCTTCAGGGCGTCCTGTTTGGTGCCTGGGGAGTTTTCCATGAGTAGATTGGCCGTTTATTTGTTTTTGTAGTAAATTGTCTATTGTATTTTCAGATTTGTGTCTGTACGGATAACGTTTCTATCAATAATGTCTTTCAGTTCCCTTTCCACCGTTTTATGATCCGTCGAAAAGAAGTTCCTGTAAATCAGTCTTATAGGGGTTTAAGTGTTGTGTTAGTTGACTCTTCGGAGGTTGCATGGCGCTTCACCTTTCTTTTTATGACGTCTTCAATAAAACTGTTTGAGAAGCAATTGTTGACTAGGACCTACCTTACCTTACATAGTTCTTCATCGACTTGCTTCCATCCTGAGCTGTGGCTGAGAGCCAGGTCGACGTAAGCATTAAAACACTCTTCTTGTACCTGTCTGGTCAGTCACTATTGGCATTGAGGCACATTCCTATGATTTTTCCATAGTGTAGACTGCAGTGTGGAGGTCTCCGCTCCTTTCTGTGACTGTTACATCTGGAAAAGGCAGCTTCCCATCATTCTCCGTCTGGTACGTGAAACTCAACACAGAATTCTGCTCGAATGTCTCCTTCAGCTACTGCAGATGTCTGACATCAGGTACCTGCATAAGAATGTCGTCAACATACCTGCAGTATATGGCGGGTTTCAAGTCCATGTCAACTAAGACCCTCCGCTCGATGGTACGCATGTAGAAGTTCGCAAATAGGACACCTAGGGGAGACTCCATGGCGACCCCATCTACTTGCTTATACATGTGCCCATCTGGGCTCAAGAAGGGTGCCTGTTTAGTGCAAACTTAGAGTAGCTTCCTTAGTATGTTTTCTGGTATGTCAAGAGAAGTACAAGCCGGATCACGATACACTCTATCCGCTATCATCTCGATTGTTTCATCTACAGGTACGTTGGTAAACAGTGACTCTACATCCAACGAGGCTCTTATCCCCATGGCCCATGCTCACTGCAGTAATTCAACAAATTCCTTTGGAGACTTTAGGCTAAAAGCATAGGGTACATAAAGGGACAGCGAGCAGTTGAGTCGCTTAGCTAGTCTGTATGTGGATGTGGGTATCTGGCTGGTGATTGGCCGAAGTGTGTTTCCACGCTTGTGGGTCTTGACATTCCCATACTCATAACCAGGTTTTTATTTCCCAATACCCTCTGGCAGGTGGAGTCCGGATTTCTTGGCGTTCACTGCCTCAATCAATCTGTTTACCTTCATTTTCAAATCGGCTGTAGTGTCCTTTGTTACCCTGTGGAATTAAGTTTGGTAGAAGAGTATGAGGTTCATTTTTGTCAGATATTCGTCTGTTTTAAGAATAACATATGTTGGCGACTTGTCACCTCTCCTGACGACACCTTGTTCTCACGAAGGCTCTTAGATACCGTTTTAAGCTCGGGGGACAGTATGGTGCTTTTGTAGTTACCTCGAGTCTTTCCTCCTTTGCAATAAGTTCCGGTTGCAAGGTGTCTTTAGTGGTAACCTTCTTTTGCGTCTCGAGGTCGAATATGTCGTCCAATAGGATCTCCAACTCGACTTACCGGGCCATCTCACTGGGTCTGGACATAACGTGACAGTTTATACACAGATTTAAGAGAGTGATTTGGTCCTCAGTGAGGTTGATTCCAGCAAGGTTTGCTGGAATCATCTTCAATAAGAACCAAATCACTCTCTTAAATCTGGGTATAAACTGTCATGTTATGTCCAGACAAATATTTAGAGGACGAGGGGACGGAGGAGTGAGGATTGGTTAGGAGGACTAGGGGACGACTTAGTGGGGGAGGACAAAGGGACGGGGGAGGACGAGGTGACGGGGCAGTGAGGAATGGTTGGGAGGACGAGAGGATGGAGAAGTGAGGAATAGCTGGGAGGACGAGGGGACGGGGGAGGGGGGAGGAGAATGGTGGGGAGGACTGGGAGACAGGGAAAGGTTGCTGTGGCTGACCCACAGCAACGCATGGCTGGGTACAGCTAGTATATTATATTATTAATTTATATTTAAGAAAATTAATGTTTTGAATGAACAGCATTTTAAATTTTATGAATGCGTGTTTGGGGTCAACCGCTCGATGGAATGAACTTGATTCAAGGACGGGTTGGCGACTGGCAATGCCAAGGTCGTAGGTTTGCACCGCCTCACAGCCCTAGTGGATTTTCTCATTATACCCTTGGTTATGCCCATTCATCCACTTGTACACTTCAGTCATGTCACAAATCTTCTCCTTTCTTAAGAATGAAAGATCTTCTCGAGCGAATAAGAGCTTTCTCAATCTTTCTTCATATGAAGGATTTCTAATTCCTAAGATTAACTTTGTCATCGGAACGTATTTAAGTGAATATGTCTATTCTATAGTATAGCGACCAAGACAGAACTTCGTAACCTAAATGGGGCCTAACATGACCCAGGTACTGTTGAAGAATAATATTACTTATTTTGCAGCCAAAATTTCTAAAAATAATCTCAGTATCTTAGATTTACCTTATATAAAATGTTTATGCATTTTTTGGCTAAAAATTTCTACTAGTTATGAACCCTACATCATTTTTTCATTCAGTCTTCACAATTTCAACAGTCGCCAGCTGATATTTTGTAACTATTATTATCATACCAAAGAACCCTACATTTAAAGCAATAAACTGCATCTACCAATCATTCAATCATTTCGAAAGCTTTTCTAGATCATCTTGAATTGATTTTGAGTCGTCAAAATTTAATTACTGGCCAATTTTTGTATCGTCTGCAAATTCCCAAATCTTACTTCTCAATCCTGGAGCTAAATAATGTTTATTTATATATTACAGAGGTGGCCCAACTTGTTTAAGCGCTCCAAATGATAAAACTCAGATAATTAAGTGCCGAGGCTTCCTTACTGAATAACTTCAACAGTGTCTGCTAGGTATTTATTGATGATTTTAACTAATTTAATTTATTTTTCCCTAAATCTGATTTAGGCGAGTAATCATTCACAAAGTTTTTGTGATTAGTTTTATAGTGGCGTTTCAAGTTACTGGCTTTGAAATGAAAGAAGAATCCCTTGGCCGAGAAGGCACAAAGGTTTACCTCATTATGCTGTGAATGCAAACAAAGTCGTAAGGGCTTGGCGCTTTCCCTTGACAATTCGATCCTTCCTTCTCACTTTGGCTGAAAATGTATGTTTCCATCTTTCTATTTTCGTTTCTTACAATTTGTTGATGCCATCTTCCTTCACACGGTTTTCACAATCACTTTTAATAAGTCGTATATATGACGTGTACCAGCCAAGTCTGCACAGTTCAACATCAGTAGTTATTCTGAACTCCCTTCTGTAGGTATCACAACTCTTTATACCTGCACGTTTCTAGCTCTTGATTCGGGTCGAAATTTCTGGAATATTCAAATTCTCTAGAATTTTTCACGAGCTTCATATTAAGGTCAAACAGCTGCATGAGGTTAGGCGAGACGCAGTTTGGCCACCCTTGATATCACTTTCGCCCCGACGACTCAGCATTGAATCCTCCGTAAAATAGGGGGAAATCCAGCGAGGACTCAGCATTGAGTCCTCAGTGCGGCAACAGTAGCATTTTTTTCGGGAAGGTCTTGCTGCAGTTTTGGACATTATATGCATATACTCTTGTAGGGAATATTATTGCGAATACATTGACACCAAAATGAAAGTCCTAGGACCAGAATTGAGGTAACAAAGTTTAAAACAGTATACCCATTTTATTGCTCTTTATCAGCGCTCACGGGGTAACGCTCTGTCACTTTCCCTGCTTATTGTGGATGGTTTGCCGGGCTTTTGAACTTTATATTTGCATACTCCTGTTGGGAATTCTATTGCGAAGACAATGATACCGAAATGAAAGACTTTTGACGAGAATTGAGATGTCCAAAGTGAAGAGAGTGTACACATTTATTGCTCTGGCTCGCTCTCGGGTAACACGCTGTCACTTTCTCACTTTCTCGCCGGGCTTTTGGGCTTTATATGCATTTAGTCCTGTAGAGAATTCTATTGCAAACACAATGATACCAAATTGAAAAACCTAGGACGAGAATTGAGATGACAAAGTTGAAAAGAATATACACTTTTCAATATGAGAAGCACCTTGGGGTGGCGCAGCTCTCTCTTTCTCGTAACCGCGGCCTGTTTTCATTGTCGGCGGGTAGAGATCGCTGCTGTTTTTTATATTATATGCATATAGGCCTGTTGGAATTCTATTGCGAACACATTGATACCAAAATGAAAGACCTAGGACGAGAATTGAGTTGACAAAACTGAAAAGAGTGTAAACATTTTATCACTCTTGTGCGCTCCCGCGTAACTTTCTCTCACTTTCTCTGTTAGTTGCGGATGGTAAGCCGGGCTCTTGGAGTTTATATGCATTTAGTCCTATAGAGAATTCTATTGCGAACACATTGATACAAATTTAATATCTTAGGACGAGAATTGAGCTGACAAAGTTAAAAAGATTATACACTTTTCAAAATTTACTGCGCTCTCTCTTGCGCTCCTGCAGAACGCCCAAGCCCACCTGGGGCTCACAGAACACTACCTATAATGATTTGTTCTCTGACTTTCCTCCATTTTTACTGATTGCTTTGTAATAACCATGGGCGTAGCCAACCTTAGATATCACCCCCAATTCCATGATCTCTATCGTGTTAATCTAATCATTCGTTCGTGAGGCGCGGAATCAAAAGCTACGATAAAGTCAAAGTACACAGTGTCACAATCCTACTGTGAACTGACTCAAATATGTTGGACATGTACTTTAGTGACATTCTCACCAATTGGACATGACAATTGTACTTTCCAATCGAATGTACACTCTCCAACACAATGAACCTCACAACAGAGTACTTATGAAAATATACGGTTTGTACTTATATAAATATGCATTATAGTCCTGAGGATAGCCCCAAACAAAATTAAATATCGTGAATGGAAGTTGTAAAGTGACCTTTCCCTCAGCGAGTGTGTGGGGAGGAGTGTCCTTGTCAGTACCTGGCGGCTGACCCCGTATACCCTGGCGCTGGTGGGTACCGCTGGGACTGTGAGTACGTCACTCATGGCCTCACCTCCGTCCCCACCACCTGCTGGACACTACACCCAGATGTTACACAGGTGAGTACATCACTCACCTCCGTCCCCACCTCCTGCTGGACACTACACCCAGATGTTACACAGGTGAGTACATCACTCACCTCCGTCCCCACCTCCTGCTGGACGCTACACCCAGATGTTACACAGGTGAGTACATCACTCACCTCCGTCCCCACCTCCTGCTGGACACTACACCCAGATGTTACACAGGTGAGTACGTCACTCACGACCGTCCCCACCTCCTGCTGGACGCTACACCCAGATGTTACTCAGGTGAGTACGTCACTCACGACCGTCCCCACCTCCTGCTGGACGCTACACCCAGATGTTACTCAGGTGAGTACGTCACTCATGGCCTCACCTCCGCCCCACCTCCTGCTGGACGCTACACCCAGATGTTACACAGGTGAGTACGTCACTCACGACCGTCCCCACCTCCTGCTGGACGCTACACCCAGATGTTACTCAGGTGAGTACGTCACTCATGGCCTCACCTCCGCCCCACCTCCTGCTGGACGCTACACCCAGATGTTACTCAGGTGAGTACGTTACTCACGGCTTCACGTCCGCCCCACCTCCTGCTGGATGCGACACCCAGATGTTACACAGGTGAGTACGTCACTCATGGCCTCACGTCCGCCCCACCTCCTGCTGGACGCTACACCCAGATGTTACTCAGGTGAGTACGTCACTCATGGCCTCACCTCCGCCCCACCTCCTGCTGGACGCTACACCCAAATGTTACTCAGGTGAGTACGTTACTCACGGCCTCACGTCCGCCCCACCTCCTGCTGGATGCGACACCCAGATGTTACTCAGGTGAGTACGTCACTCATGGCCTCACGTCCGTCCCACCTCCTGCTGGATGCGACACCCAGATGTTACTCAGGTGAGTACGTCACTCATGGCCTCACGTCCGCCCCACCACCTGCTGGACGCTACACATGAATGTTATATCCACAGGTGTGTACATTTTGTTTGTTGGTGCAGGAGTGAGTGTTCAGCTGTCTCTGTACAGACCTTCTTGTGGAGGCCAGTGACTGTGTGAGTGTGTACTGATATTACTGTTGTAGCAAGTGACTGTGTGCGCGCGCGCGTGTGTGTACTCACCTAGTTGTGCTTGCGGGGGTTGAGCTCTGGCTCTTTGGTCCCGCCTCTCAACCGTCAATCAACAGGGGTACAGGTTCCTGAGCCTCTTGGGCTCTATCATATCTACACTTGAAACTGTGTATGGAGTCAGCCTCCACCACATTACTTCCTAATGCATTCCATTTGTCCACCACTCTGACACTAAAAAAGTTCTTTCTAATATTTCTGTGACTCATTTGGGCACTCAGTTTCCACCTGTGTCCCCTAGTGGGTGTGCCCCTTGTGTTAAATAGCCTGTCTTTATCAACCCTGTCGATTCCCTTGAGAAACTTGAATGTGGTGATCATGTCCCCCCTAACTCTTCTGTCTTCCAACGAAGTGAGGTTTAATTCCCGTAGTCTCTCCTCGTAGCTCATACCTCTCAGCTCGGGTACTAGTCTGGTGGCAAACCTTTGAACCTTTTCCAGTTTAGTCTTATGCTTGACTAGATATGGACTCCATGCTGGAGCCGCATACTCCAGGATTGGTCTGACATATGTGGTATATAATGTTCTGAAAGATTCCTTACACAAGTTTCTAAAGGCTGTTCTTATGTTAGCCAACCTGGCATATGCTGCTGATGTTATCCTCTTCATATGAGCTTCAGGGGACATGTCTGGCGTGATATCAATCCCCAGGTCTTTCTCTCTCTCTGACTCTTGAAGTATCTCATCTCCCAAATGATACCTTGTATCTGGTCTCCTGCTTCCTACCCCTATCTTCATTACATTACATTTGCTTGGGTTAAACTCTAACAGCCATTTGTTCGACCATTCCTGCAGCTTGTCTAGGTCTTCTTGAAGCCTCAAGCTCTCCTCCTCTGTCTTAATCCTTCTCATAATTTTGGAGTCGTCAGCAAACATTGAGAGGAATGAGTCTGTACCCTCTGGGAGATCATTTACAGAAACAGGAGACCTATCAGAAACAGGAT
The DNA here is from genome assembly GCF_040958095.1 of Procambarus clarkii. NCBI lineage: Eukaryota > Metazoa > Arthropoda > Malacostraca > Decapoda > Cambaridae > Procambarus > Procambarus clarkii. The sequence continues at coordinate 9,053 of NW_027189832.1, read as the reverse complement.
AGGTCCAAGCACAGAGACCTGTGGAACTCCACTGGTGACTTCACGCCATTCTGAGGTCTCACCCCTCACTGTAACTCTCTGCTTCCTATTGCTTAGGTACTCCCTTATCCACTGGAGCGCCCTACTAGTTACTCCTGCCTGTTTCTCCAGCTTATGCATCAACCTTTTATGGGCTACTGTACTCACCTAATTGTGTTTGCGGGGGTTGAGCTTTGGCTCTTTGGTCCTGACCCAACTTTACCCGTGTCAAAGGCTTTCCGACAGTCCAAAAAAATGCAGTCCGCCCATCCTTCTCTTTCTTGCTTAATATTTGTCACCTGATCGTAGAATTCTATCAAGCCTGTAAGGCAAGATTTACCCTCCCTGAACCCATGTTGATGGGTTGTCACGAAGTCTCTTCTCTCCAGATGTGTTACTAGGTTTATTCTCACAATCTTCTCCATCACCTTGCATGGTATACATATTAAACACTGGCCTGTAGTTCAGTGCCTCTTGTCTGTCACCCTTTTTGTATATTGGTACTACATTAGCAGTCTTCCATATTTCTGGTAGGTCTCCTGTTTCCGGTGACCTACTACACACTATGGAGAGTGGCAAGCAAAGTGCTCCTGCACACTCTTTCAATACCCATGGTGAGATTCCATCCGGCCCAACAGCTTTTCTCACATCCAGCTCCAATAGGTGCTTCTTGACCTCATCTCTTGTAATTTCGAACCTTTCCAAGGTCACCTGGTTTGCTGCCACCTCTCCTAGCGCCGTGACTTCTCCCTGTTCTATTGTAAAGACCTCCTGGAACCCTTTGTTGAGTTCTTCACACACCTCTTTGTCATTGTCTGTGTACCTGTCCTCCACCACCCTAAGTTTCATCACCTGTTCCTTCACTGTTGTCTTCCTCCTGATGTGACTGTGTAGTAGCTTTGGTTCGGTCTTGGCTTTATTAGCTATATCATTTTCATACCTTTTCTCAGCTGCTCTTCTCACACTAACATACTCGTTCCTGGTTCCTTCGTATCTCTCTCTACTTTCTGGTGTTCTGTTATTACGGAAGTTCCTCCATGCCCTTTTGTTCAGCTCCTTTGCTTTCATACTTTCCCTATTAAACCACGGATTCTTCCTTTGCTTCTCTGTTTTTTCCTGTCGGGCTGGGACAAACCTATTTACAGCTCCTGACATTTTGTGTGTGTGTGTGTGTGTGTGTGTGTGTGTGTGTGTGTGTATACTCACCTAGTTGTGCTTGCGGGGGTTGAGCTCTGGCTCTTTGGTCCCGCCTCTCAACCAAGTCAATCAACAGGTCAACAGGTGTACAGATTTCTGAGCCTATTGGGCTCTATCATATCTACACTTGAAACTGTGTATGGAGTCAGCCTCCACCACATCACTTGACTGTGTGTGTGTGTGTGTGTGTGTGTGTGTGTGTGTATTCAACTTGTTGTGTTCACCAAGTTGTGTTTGCGAGGGTTGAGCTTTGCTCTTTCGGCCAGCCTCTCAACTGTCAATCAACTTTTTACAAACTATTTTTTTCTATACCACACACACACACACACACACACACACACACAGGAAGCAGCCCGCGACAGCTGACTAACTCCCAGGTACCTATTTACTGCTAGGTAACAGGGGCATTCAAGGTGAAAGAAACTGCCCATTTGTTTCTGCCTCGTGCGGGAATCGAACCCGCGCCACAAAATTACTGTGGTCCTGCGCGCTATCCACCAGGCTACGATGCCCCTATTGTGTGTGTGTGTGTGTGTGTGTGTGTGTGTGTGTGTGTGTGTACAGACCTTCTTGTGGTGGTAAGTGACGGTGTGTGTGTTTGTGTGTGTACTGACCTTCTTGTGGTGGCAAGTAACTGTGTGTGTGTACTGACCTTCTTGTGATGGCAAGTCACTGTGTGTGTGTGTACTGACCTTCCTGTGGTGGTCTGGAAGGGATAGAACTAGAGTGGTGTGGAAGTAGAGAGGCAGATGTCGAGAAATTTGGTAGTAGAAAGGCAGATATCGAGTAGTGTGGAAGTAGGGAGGCAGATGTCGAGTAATGTGGAAGTAGTAAGGCAGATATCGAGTTGTGTGGAAGTAGATGTCACGAATCTTATTACGATTCTGCCAATTCTCCCGAACCTCGTATTATGTTATTGTTTTCTCTACGTAAATATTGCTGTCAGTTGTATAAGATTTGTGTATATAGATATATATACATTATATATGTATATATAACATAGATAGCTGGGTAGTGAGTGTAAGGTTTGTTTTGGTGGTGGATGTCACGTGAAATTAGCCGTGTGGGCGGTTGACAATATTTGGGAATGGCCAGGGCGATTGTTGGCAAATCAATTGCCTATAGTTTTATATTTATTTATTCCCATATTTGGTAGCCGTAATATTTCAAGGAATGTGAGACCAGTAATTACAACTCTTAGTTAATAATGTTGGAGTTTAGGGCTGACCTTTGTAAATAGAATGTTCACAATGTTCATGCGAACGTTAATTGGTGTTTGGGTAGACGGTTAGTCGACGTTGGGCCTGCGGACCCCGTCCTGGGCAGTAGAGTGGCGGCTGCGGTCGAGTGCAGTTGTGTTTAAGCTAAGTTCTTGGTTTTTGTTATTTTAAGCCCATATAAATATTAATTTATCTGGATAGACGATTTTAGTGTATTTATGGCTTACTCCATATTCTGGTGATAGTGCTCAGGTCTCAAATAATTACTTGCATTCTATAGTATTACATGCTGATAAATATTTCTGGATACTATTTATTTAATAGTTGTTAAGTTGTCACCCTTAGCAAAATATATTGTTCTCCCGTTTTTATACAGTGATTAATTATACCCCTAGACACCTATTGGCATGGCAGATTTTTATTTGTTCTTTACACTGTGGGGAGAAGAACATTATTTAGTCTCAAGGGTCGTGACAGTAGAGAGGCAGATATCGAGTGGGGTGGAAGTAGTAAGGAAGATGTCGAGTGGGGTGGAAGTAGAGAGGCAGATATCTAGTGGGGTGGAAGTAGAGAGGCAGATGTAGAGTGGTGTGGAAGTAGAGAGGCAGATGTAGAGTAGTGTGGAAGTACAGAGGCAGATGTAGAGTGGTGTGGAAGTAGTGAGGCAGATGTAGAGTGGTGTGGAAGTACAGAGGCAGATGTAGAGTGGTGTGGAAGTAGTGAGGCAGATGTAGAGTGGTGTGGAAATAGAGAGGCAGATGTAGAGTGGGGTGGAAGTAGAGAGGCAGATATAGAGTGGTGTGGAAGTAGTGAGGCAGATGTAGAGTGGTGTGGAAGTACAGAGGCAGATGTAGAGTGGTGTGGAAGTAGTGAGGCAGATGTAGAGTGGTGTGGAAGTAGTGAGGCAGATGTAGAGTGGTGTGGAAGTAGTGAGGCAGATGTAGAGTGGTGTGGAAGTAGTGAGGCAGATGTAGAGTGGTGTGGAAGTACAGAGGCAGATGTAGAGTGGTGGAAGTAGTGAGGCAGATGTAGAGTGGTGTGGAAGTAGTGAGGCAGATGTAGAGTGGTGTGGAAATAGAGAGGCAGATGTAGAGTGGGGTGGACGTAGAGAGGCAGATGTAGAGTTGTGTGGAAGTACAGAGGCAGATGTAGAGTGGTGTGGAAGTAGTGAGGCAGATGTAGAGTGGTGTGGAAGTACAGAGGCAGATGTAGAGTGGTGTGGAAGTAGTGAGGCAGATGTAGAGTGGGGTGGAAGTAGAGAGGCAGATATCGAGTGGTGTGGAAGTAGTGAGGCAGATGTAGAGTGGGGTGGAAGTAGAGAGGCAGATATCGAGTGGTGTGGAAGTAGTGAGGCAGATGTAGAGTGGTGTGGAAATAGTGAGGCAGATGTAGAGTGGGGTGGAAGTAGAGAAGCAGATATCGAGTGGTGTGGAAGTAGTGAGGCAGATGTAGAGTGGTGTGGAAGTACAGAGGCAGATGTATAGTAGTGTGGAAGTAGTGAGGCAGATGTAGAGTGGTGTGGAAGTACAGAGGCAGATGTAGAGTGGTGTGGAAGTAGTGAGGCAGATGTAGAGTGGTGTGGAAGTACAGAGGCAGATGTATAGTAGTGTGGAAGTAGTGAGGCGGATGTAGAGTGGTGTGGAAGTACAGAGGCAGATGTAGTGTGGAAGTAGTGAGGCAGATGTAGAGTGGTGTAGAAGTAGTGAGGCAGATGTAGAGTGGTGTGGAAGTACAGAGGCAGATGTAGAGTAGTGTGGAAGTAGTGAGGCAGATGTAGAGTGGTGTGGAAGTAGTGAGGCAGATGTAGAGTAGTGTGGAAGTACAGAGGCAGATGTTGAGTAGTGTGGAAGTAGTGAGGCAGATGTAAAGTGGTGTGGAAGTAGTGAGGCAGATGTAGAGTCGTGTGGAAGTAGTGAGGCAGATGTAGAGTCGTGTGGAAGTAGTGAGGCAGATGTAGAGTGGTGTGGAAGTAGTGAGGCAGATGTAGAGTGGTGTGGAAGTAGTGAGGCAGATGTAGAGTGGTGTGGAAGTAGTGAGGCAGATGTAGAGTGGTGTGGAAGTAGTGAGGCAGATGTAGAGTGGTGTGGAAGTAGTGAGGCAGATGTAGAATGGTGTGGAAGTAGTGAGGCAGATGTAGAGTGGTGTGGAAGTACAGAGGCAGATGTAGAGTGGTGGAAGTAGTGAGGCAGATGTAGAGTGGTGTGGAAGTAGTGAGGCAGATGTAGAGTGGTGTGGAAATAGAGAGGCAGATGTAGAGTGGGGTGGAAGTAGAGAGGCAGATGTAGAGTGGTGTGGAAGTTCAGAGGCAGATGTAGAGTTGGTGTGGAAGTAGTGAGGCAGATGTAGAGTGGTGTGGAAGTACAGGAGGCAGATGTAGAGTGGTGTGGAAGTATTGAGGCAGATGTAGAGTGGGGTGGAAGTAGAGAGGCAGATATCGAGTGGTGTGGACGTAGTGAGGCAGATGTAGAGTGGGGTGGAAAGTAGAGAGGCAGATATCGAGTGGTGTGGAAGTAGTGAGGGCAGATGTAGAGTGGTGTGGAAATAGTGAGGCAGATGTAGAGTGGGTGGAAGTAGAGAGGCAGATATCGAGTGGTGTGGAGTAGTGAGGCAGATGTAGAGTGGTGTGGAAGTACAGGAGGCAGATGTATAGTAGTGTGGAAGTAGTGAGGCAGATGTAGAGTGGTGTGGAAGTACAGAGGCAGATGTAGAGTGGTGTGGAAGTAGTGAGGCAGATGTAGAGTGGTGTGGAAGTGCAGAGGCAGATGTATAGTAGTGTGGAAGTAGTGAGGGCAGTATGTAGAGTGGTGTGGAAGTACAGAGGCAGATGTAGTGTGGAAGTAGTGAGGCAGATGTAGAGTGGTGTAGAAGTAGTGAGGCAGATGTAGAGTGGTGTGGAAGTACAGAGGCAGATGTAGAGTAGTGTGGAAGTAGTGAGGCAGATGTAGAGTGGTGTGGAAGTAATGAGGCAGATGTAGAGTAGTGCGGAGTAGTGAGGCAGATGTAGAGTGGGTGTGGAAGTAGTGAGGCAGATGTAGAGTGTTGTGGATGTAGTGAGGCAGATGTAGAGTAGTGTGGAAGTACAGAGGCAGATGTAGAGTAGTGTGGAAGTAGTGAGGCAGATGTAGAGTGGTGTGGAAGTAGTGAGGCAGATGTAGAGTGGTGTGGAAGTAGTAAGGCAGATGTAGATTGGTGTGGAAGTAGTGAGGCAGATGTAGAGTGGTGTGGAAGTAGTGAGGCAGATGTAGAGTGGTGTGGAAGTACAGAGGCAGATGTAGAGTGGTGTGGAAGTACAGAGGCAGATGTAGAGTGGTGTGGAAGTAGTGAGGCAGATTGTAGAGTGGTGTGGAAGTAGTGAGGCAGATGTAGAGTGGTGTGGAAGTAGTGAGGCAGATGTAGAGTGGTTGTGGAAGTAGTGAGGCAGATGTAGAGTGGTGTGGAAGTAGTGAGGCAGATGTAGAGTAGTGTGGAAGTACAGAGGCAGATGTAGAGTGGTGTGGAAAGTTAGTGAGGCAGATGTAGAGTGGTGTGGAAGTAGTGAGGCAGATGTAGAGTTGTGTGGAAGTAGTGAGGCAGATGTAGAGTAGTGGTGGAAGTACAGAGGCAGATGTAGAGTGGTGTGGTGGAAGTAGTGAGGCAGATGTAGAGTGGTGTGGAAGTAGTGAGGCAGATGTAGAGTGGTGTGGAAGTAGTGAGGCAGATGTAGAGTGGTGTGGAAGTAGTGAGGCAGATGTAGAGTGGTGTGGAAGTAGTGAGGCAGATGTAGAAGTGGTGTGGAAGTAGTGAGGCAGATGTAGAGTGGTTGTGGAAGTAGTGAGGCAGATGTAGAGTGGTGTGGAAGTAGTGAGGCAGATGTAGAGTGGTGTGGAAGTAGTGAGGCAGATGTAGAGTGGTGTGGAAGTAGTGAGCAGATGTAGAGTGGTGTGGAAGTAGTGAGGCAGATGTAGAGTGGTGTGGAAGTAGTGAGGCAGATGTAGAGTGGTGTGGAAGTAGTGAGGCAGATGTAGAGTGGTGTGGAAGTAGTGAGGCAGATGTAGATGTGGTGGGAAGTAGTGAGGCAGATGTAGAGTGGTGTGGAAGTAGTGAGGCAGATGTAGAGTGGTGTGGAAGTACAGAGGCAGATGTAGAGTGGTGTGGAAGTACAGAGGCAGATGTAGAGTGGTGTGGAAAGTAGTGAGGCAGAGTGGTAGAGTGGTGTGGAAGTAGTGAGGCAGATGTAGAGTGGTGTGGAAGTAGTGAGGCAGATGTAGAGTGGTGTGGAAGTAGTGAGGCAGATGTAGAGTGGTGTGGAAGTAGTGAGGCAGATGTAGAGTGGTGTGGAAGTACAGAGGCAGATGTAGAGTGGTGTGGAAGTACAGAGGCAGATGTAGAGTGGTGTGGAAGTAGTGAGGCAGATGTAGAGTGGTGTGAAAATAGAAAATGTGCATATTTTCCTGTGCTATCAATGAACCTGAGTAGTTTAACTCCATATATGTGCGTGTATAATGGAGCACTTGGTTTTGGACCGTGCCCTATCGAAACACAATACGACTGATCATGGTTACTTACGATTCCAAATTAATTACGAAAACTATAACAATAATTTTTCTATTTATATCTATTTTTGAATTTTTGAATGGTTTGGTCCGTCAACCTGCCTCTTTTAGTTCACTCCAATTTCCCTTTTCGCCTTATGCAAATATATATATATATATATATATATATATTATATATATATATATATATATATATATATATATATATATATATTTATGATCGATGTTCCCATTCGGGAATCTTAATTTTAAGATGAATAGGAAAACCAGGGGATATACTGAACATTTTGTATCAGAATCTTCACTTTAAAAACATAACGTTTCGAATACTTCTCGTATTCATCATCAGATCTAAAAGAAAAAAACAGAAATCACAATCAAATAGCTGGTAAACAAAAAACTCATACTGAATATAATTGCCTATCAAAAGAAAGGACAATGCTTAAAAAACAAAACACTTAAGCGCAGTTAAAGTGATCAATACAAATAAAACTTATTATCTGTCACATATATTAAAACTAATTTAAAAATCCATTAAACTACAAGATGAAATTTATAGCTACTAAAACAAACCATTCCATTAAACTTACGTGAAGTGATCAGAAGTGAAACTTGATACCTAACACATATAGACTAACACTATAACAAATATTTATATAATGACTACAAATCTACAAAAAATGTATGTAAATACAAACAGAATAAACGACAATTATAAAGTACTAACCAAAATCTTATAAAAAACTCAAATATTAAAGTAAAATTAAGTACCAAAAAATGTATTATATATCCTAAATAAAAGATTATATTAATGTACAATGTTAAGACTTGAAATAAGTAAGAAAGGGCAAAGACATGGTAAACTAAACAAAATTAAACTACCAAAATAAACTAAAAATCAAATTACAGGGCCTACTGTGCACTATACAGTGTACAATTGAACAGCTGAAAGGTTGCTATTTAACAGAGGCCGCAGCTCCTTTATATATAAGGATTCCATTACTCTCAAATCTGACTGGCCATTCATACAAGTGTCCAGAATTTTAAAATCAGATTCCAACAGAAAATGATCAAACTCATAACAATGGTTTCTAATCTCCGAAAATGCTGGTTTAGACAATGGTAATCCAGTCCTAAAAGATAATCCCCGGTGCTCAAGTATCCTAATCTTAAAGTTCCGAATGAAAACTCCCGACATATCCAGCATTACAGCTGGAACAATTATACATATATACGACATTTGAGCACAAGGGGGTAGGCACTTTATCTTTAAATTTAAAATAAGAGCCTATGGTATTTGTGTTGACAAAAAAAATCTAAAGTCTACTTGAGGATAACACTGCTGCAACAGTCTCCTCAAACGACTCCTTACAGAAAAGCTAATACTGCCATAAAATGGTAATTTAATATATTTAAGATCCCTTTCCACTGTAGTAATCCTACACAATGGGTGAAACTTCTTATTCAAGAAATTCCTTATAAAAGTATAAACCATATGCACAGGATAACCATTATTTGAAAAAAATTTCACAAGAAAATTAATTTCCTGATCAAAGTTATTCCAATTAGAACATAAAACAAAGGCCCTATTCAGTAGAGTGTTAATAGCATTTTTCTTAAAAATATCAGGAACAAAGGAATTAAAATTTTTTAAGAAAAATGCTATTAACACTCTACTGAATAGGGCCTATTCATCCTATTCATCTTAAAAATATATATATATATAATATATATTATATATATATATATATATATATATATATATATATATATATATATATATATATATATATATTATATATATATATATATATATATATATATATATAATATATATAAAATATTTTCGTCGTCTATATTGTTCATGTGTGTCTCTTTGTCCTTTTGTTTTGTCCTCTTGTTCTTCTGATATTCATTGTGAACATTTGCTTGTTTTAAAATGTCAGTATTAAATATTGTATATATTTCTAACATGTCTCTTCTCCCCTTTCTTGTTTAGCAACATTAGGTGCATATCTTTCAGTCTTTTATCATGCCCAATCATTCGCAATTCTTGGACGTAGCTATGTAAAAATATGTACACCAT
>NW_027189831.1:0-82141 GCF_040958095.1 Procambarus clarkii | reverse complement strand
AGGTTAGTTTAGATAAGGTTAGGTTAGGTTAAATTAGGTTAGGTTAGATTAGGTTAGGTTAGTTATTGCTGGGAAATAGGCTAGGTTTGTAGAAATAAAAATAGGGTTGTAACTGTTGGTAGCAATTCTTATCACCGAATGCCTCTGTTCACCTAGCAGTAAATTGGTATGTAGGAGTTAGTTAGGATAGGTTAGGTTAGGTTAGATTAGGTTAGATTTGTTTTGGCTAGGAAATAGGCTAGGTTTGTAGAAATAGAAAAAGGGCTGTAATTGTTCGTAACGTTTCCTATCACCGAATGCCTCTGTTCACCTAGTAGTAAGTAAGTATCCAGGAGTTAGTTAGGTTAGATTGGGTTAGATTAGTTTAGGCTAGGAAATAGGCTAGGTTTGTAGAAATTGAAATAGGGCTGTAATTGTTGGTAGCGTTTCCTATCACCGAGTGCCTCTGTTCACCTAGCAGTAAGTAAGTATCCAAAAGTTAGTTAGTTTAGGTTAGGTTAGATTAGGTTACGTTAGTTTTGGCTAAGAAATAGGCTAGGTTTGTAGAAAAAGAAATAGGGCTTTAATTGTTGGTAGCGTTTCCTATCACCGAATTCCTCTGTTCACCTAGCAGTAAATAGGTATCCAGGAGTTAGTTAGGTTAGGTTAGGTTAGATTAGGTTAGGTTGGTTTAGGCCTAGGTTTGTAGAAATAGGGCTGTAATTGTTGGTAGTGTTTCCTATGACCGAATGCCTCTGTTCACCTAGCAGTAAATAGGTATCCAGGAGTTAGTTAGGTTAGGTTAGATTGGGTTAGGTTAGTTAAGGCTAGGAAATAGGCTAGGTTTGTAGAAATAAAAAAAGGGTTCTAATTGTTGGTAGAGTTTCCTATTACCGATTGCCTCTGTTTACCTAGCAGTTAATAGGTATCCAAGAGTTAGTTAGGTTAGGTTAGGTTAGGTTAGATTAGCTTAGGTTAGGTTAGATTAGGTTAGATTAGGTTAGGTTAGATTAAATTAGGTTGGTTTAGGCTAGGTTTGTAGAAATGAGGCTGTAATTGTTGGGAGCGTTTCCTATCACCGAATGCCTGTGTTCACCTAGCAGTAAATAGGTATCCAGGAGTTACTAATTAAGCTAGCTACTTGGGGCATGGTGAGTGAGTGAGGGTTAGTTTAGTCAGTCACTAGTTGGACCTTGTGGGGTGGTGGGTGTTGGAGACCACTATAAGCCTAACATGTATAAAGTGCCTGTCTGCCTGTCCCCCGACTCAATCATGTTACATGTATTGACTAAATGAAGCCTAAGAGAGCATAGCCAAGGCCTAAGATGAGTTATTTGTCAGCAGCAGCAGCAACTTGTGCGACATCAGTGGCAGCGGCGGCATCCCATCCTTTTCTATTTTGGAGCAACAGTAGTAGTAGTAGTAGTAGTCCATTTGTTGTTGGTTAATTTGACTAAATAGTTGCAGTAAGTGCTATCATTAATGGAGAATTGGCTGCTATGTGTGAGTATCCTCCGCCTACCTGCCCGCCCGCCGCAGTTACCATTATCTTGTCTCACTCACTCACATGTGATTAGTTACTACTTGTATACAATAGCAACGGCCATATTACCTACCTATCACCTTGAGAACACTGCGTCTCGTCCCATACATCAGTCAGGTTAAGCACCGTTGACTTTGGTTAGTACTTGGATGGGTGTCCTGCCTGGGAACACCAACTGCTGCTGATGGTATACATATTTGGGCAGTCTCCGTGGGTCAGTGTGTGTGTGTGTGTACAAGAATGTCGCACATGGAAATGTGTACATGCCATTTTAATAATAGTTTACCATCCATGAAGAAAACGTCTACCTATTTCTCATTCCATTGTCTCTCTCTGCCGGCCGGCCTACCTACCTGCTAAAACTTGTCCACTCAATATGCTGTTGAATATCTATCTCCAGTGATCACTTACCCTTAATTCCTACATTATTAACCAAATGATCTCATTAACAAATCTCTACACAAATCAACCACCTACTTTCCTGCTAACATCAATCACAACAACTAATACACTCAACTCAGTCCCAAACACTTTTCTTATTCCTTCCTCAACACCTCGCCCTATATAACCTATCTTACAAAATTAAATTTAAATACCTAACTGCCAACCCATCCCCCATCCCTTCCCCTCCCCTCCCCCCCCCCCTCAACCACACTTCCCTCTGTAGCTCCTCCGGACCCCTCCATACCCCAATGACCCCTCCCAAACCAAAACTCTCCACCCCATACAATAGAGGCCGCCGTACCCCTACCCCTCATACCACCCCCACAATTACCCCACAATCCCCATCCCCTGCCCAACACAGAAAATTGCGGCCACAACGCTATATTTAACCAGCTAAAACTTTCGTTCCTTCGCCCATGTACTATTTATTCTTGAAATAAAACAAGGAAAAACACAAACTGGATTTTCCTTTCGTAGTAAAACATATATTTTACAGAACGAGGCCTAAAATAGCACATATTAGATATTGGGTTAATTGTTTACCATTCACAAACTCTTTTGGAAACACCACACTAATTATTAATTAATACATACTTTTAAACACACACACACACACACATGTCAGTTAGCCTAAATTCTCCAACATTCATTCATAAAACCGCCTGTCAGGACTGCAACCTCATCAAACAAAGCTGTCAGGTATTTCTAACTGACAACACAAGATAACAACTTCACATATCAATCATTGCAACTGTTGATCAAAAGATACTAACTAACCTTGCTATGAGATATAAATACAAGTGAAAAATTTGATCCTGAAGGCAACTCCAGCGTGGCCTAGTCGGATAGAACATATTCTTAATCTGGATAGACCTGCATTCGAGCCTGTCGGAACAGTTGCAAGTACAGGGCACAGATTTCTCTGTGTGTCCCCTCATGTAGGAGCATCAGTTTCGATAGACTCTCTGGATAGCCGAAGAGTGATTGACTGACCCCTTAGAATGTGGGGAAGGGTTGAAGTCCGGGGGCCCACGTAAGGATACCTGGATCCACTGACCTCTGGGAGGTCTTTCAATCCACCTGGATTTCAGGTGGGGAGAAGGGAGGCAATTTGGGTCGACACAAATAGCTTCCTGGACCCAAAACCGCATGAGTACACGGACACGCACACAGACACTCATGGACTCTGACACGAACCAAAGGTTCGTGTCAGATAATAAGGAGCGAGAATAGGTTGGTTAGGTTAGGTTGGTTAGGTTAGGTTGGTTAGGTTGGTTAGGTTGGTTAGGTTGGTTGGTTAAGTTGGTTGGTTGGTTAGGTTGGTTCGTTAGGTTGGTTAGGTTGGTTGGTTAGGTTGGTTGGTTAGGTTGGTTAGGTTGGTTGGTTGGTTAGGTTAGGTTGGTTGGTTAGGTTGGTTGGTTAGGTTAGGTTGGTTGGTTAGGTAGGTTGGTTAGGTTGGCTGGTTAGGATGGTTAGGTTGGTTGGTTAGGCTGGTTGGTTGGTTAGGTTGGTTAGTTAGGCTGGTTGGTTAGGTTAGGTTGGTTAGTTTGGTTGGTTAGGTTTGTTGGTTAGGTTAGATTGCTTAGGTTGGTTGATTAGGTTGGTTGATTTGGTTGGTTGATTATGTTGGTTGGTTAGGTTAGGTAGCTTAGGTTGGTTGACTAGGTTGGTTAGGTTGGTTGGTTTGGTTGGTTGGTTAGGTGGGTTAGGTTAGGTGGGTTGTTTGGTTAGGTTGGTTGGTTAGGTGGGATAATTAGGTTAGGTTGGTTGGTTAGGTTAGGTTGCTTAGGTTGGTTGATTAGGTTGCTTAGGTTGGTTGATTAGGTTGGTTAGGTTAGGTTGCTTAGGTTGGTTGATTAGGTTGGTTAGGTTGGTTGGTAAGGTTGGTTAGGTTGGTTAGAATTAGAATTTGAGTTTAGAATTTTAGGTTAGAACAAACATAAGTATGGTTTAATAAGCAATTTAGATAATATGTACGCTTAGGTTGGTTAAGTTGGGTTGGTTAGGGTATGTTGGTAAGGTACAGTTAAGGTTGGTTATTTTGTAGTTGACTGTGTAAGGCAATATTTGTATTATTCCACTGACTGATATATATATATATATATATATATATATATATATATATATATATATATATATATATATATATATATATATATATATATATATATATATATATATATATATATATATATATATATATATATATATATATATATATATATATATATATATATATATATATATATATATATATATATATATATATATATATATATATATATATATATATATATATATATATATATTTCGGTTAGGTTAGGTTGGTTTAGGCTAGGAAATAGGCTACGTTTGTAAAAATAGCAATAGGTAAAAAAATAAAAAAAATGAATAAAGTATAAATAAATTATAATTTATTTAAAAACAATAAAAATATGAAGAGAAAAAAATAGCTTTAATTTTAGGTAACGTATCTTATCACCGAATGCCTCTGTTCACCTAGCAGTAAATAGGTATCCAGGAGTTGGTTAGGTTGGGTTAGTTTTGGCTAGGAAATAAGCTACGTTTGGAGGGTTAGGTTAGGTTATTTTTGGCTAGGAAATAGGCTAGGTTTGTAGAAATAGGGCAGTAATTGTAGGTAGCGTTTCCTATCACCGAATGCCTCTATTCACCTAGCAGTAAATAGGTATCCAGAAGTTAGTTAGTTAGGTTAGTTTAGATAAGGTTAGGTTAGGTTAAATTAGGTTAGGTTAGATTAGGTTAGGTTAGTTATTGCTGGGAAATAGGCTAGGTTTGTAGAAATAAAAATAGGGTTGTAACTGTTGGTAGCAATTCTTATCACCGAATGCCTCTGTTCACCTAGCAGTAAATTGGTATGTAGGAGTTAGTTAGGATAGGTTAGGTTAGGTTAGATTAGGTTAGATTTGTTTTGGCTAGGAAATAGGCTAGGTTTGTAGAAATAGAAAAAGGGCTGTAATTGTTCGTAACGTTTCCTATCACCGAATGCCTCTGTTCACCTAGTAGTAAGTAAGTATCCAGGAGTTAGTTAGGTTAGATTGGGTTAGATTAGTTTAGGCTAGGAAATAGGCTAGGTTTGTAGAAATTGAAATAGGGCTGTAATTGTTGGTAGCGTTTCCTATCACCGAGTGCCTCTGTTCACCTAGCAGTAAGTAAGTATCCAAAAGTTAGTTAGTTTAGGTTAGGTTAGATTAGGTTACGTTAGTTTTGGCTAAGAAATAGGCTAGGTTTGTAGAAAAAGAAATAGGGCTTTAATTGTTGGTAGCGTTTCCTATCACCGAATTCCTCTGTTCACCTAGCAGTAAATAGGTATCCAGGAGTTAGTTAGGTTAGGTTAGGTTAGATTAGGTTAGGTTGGTTTAGGCCTAGGTTTGTAGAAATAGGGCTGTAATTGTTGGTAGTGTTTCCTATGACCGAATGCCTCTGTTCACCTAGCAGTAAATAGGTATCCAGGAGTTAGTTAGGTTAGGTTAGATTGGGTTAGGTTAGTTAAGGCTAGGAAATAGGCTAGGTTTGTAGAAATAAAAAAAGGGTTCTAATTGTTGGTAGAGTTTCCTATTACCGATTGCCTCTGTTTACCTAGCAGTTAATAGGTATCCAAGAGTTAGTTAGGTTAGGTTAGGTTAGGTTAGATTAGCTTAGGTTAGGTTAGATTAGGTTAGATTAGGTTAGGTTAGATTAAATTAGGTTGGTTTAGGCTAGGTTTGTAGAAATGAGGCTGTAATTGTTGGGAGCGTTTCCTATCACCGAATGCCTGTGTTCACCTAGCAGTAAATAGGTATCCAGGAGTTACTAATTAAGCTAGCTACTTGGGGCATGGTGAGTGAGTGAGGGTTAGTTTGTCAGTCACTAGTTGGACCTTGTGGGGTGGTGGGTGTTGGAGACCACTATAAGCCTAACATGTATAAAGTGCCTGTCTGCCTGTCCCCCGACTCAATCATGTTACATGTATTGACTAAATGAAGCCTAAGAGAGCATAGCCAAGGCCTAAGATGAGTTATTTGTCAGCAGCAGCAGCAACTTGTGCGACATCAGTGGCAGCGGCGGCATCCCATCCTTTTCTATTTTGGAGCAACAGTAGTAGTAGTAGTAGTAGTCCATTTGTTGTTGGTTAATTTGACTAAATAGTTGCAGTAAGTGCTATCATTAATGGAGAATTGGCTGCTATGTGTGAGTATCCTCCGCCTACCTGCCCGCCCGCCGCAGTTACCATTATCTTGTCTCACTCACTCACATGTGATTAGTTACTACTTGTATACAATAGCAACGGCCATATTACCTACCTATCACCTTGAGAACACTGCGTCTCGTCCCATACATCAGTCAGGTTAAGCACCGTTGACTTTGGTTAGTACTTGGATGGGTGTCCTGCCTGGGAACACCAACTGCTGCTGATGGTATACATATTTGGGCAGTCTCCGTGGGTCAGTGTGTGTGTGTGTGTACAAGAATGTCGCACATGGAAATGTGTACATGCCATTTTAATAATAGTTTACCATCCATGAAGAAAACGTCTACCTATTTCTCATTCCATTGTCTCTCTCTGCCGGCCGGCCTACCTACCTGCTAAAACTTGTCCACTCAATATGCTGTTGAATATCTATCTCCAGTGATCACTTACCCTTAATTCCTACATTATTAACCAAATGATCTCATTAACAAATCTCTACACAAATCAACCACCTACTTTCCTGCTAACATCAATCACAACAACTAATACACTCAACTCAGTCCCAAACACTTTTCTTATTCCTTCCTCAACACCTCGCCCTATATAACCTATCTTACAAAATTAAATTTAAATACCTAACTGCCAACCCATCCCCCATCCCTTCCCCTCCCCTCCCCCCCCCCCTCAACCACACTTCCCTCTGTAGCTCCTCCGGACCCCTCCATACCCCAATGACCCCTCCCAAACCAAAACTCTCCACCCCATACAATAGAGGCCGCCGTACCCCTACCCCTCATACCACCCCCACAATTACCCCACAATCCCCATCCCCTGCCCAACACAGAAAATTGCGGCCACAACGCTATATTTAACCAGCTAAAACTTTCGTTCCTTCGCCCATGTACTATTTATTCTTGAAATAAAACAAGGAAAAACACAAACTGGATTTTCCTTTCGTAGTAAAACATATATTTTACAGAACGAGGCCTAAAATAGCACATATTAGATATTGGGTTAATTGTTTACCATTCACAAACTCTTTTGGAAACACCACACTAATTATTAATTAATACATACTTTTAAACACACACACACACACACATGTCAGTTAGCCTAAATTCTCCAACATTCATTCATAAAACCGCCTGTCAGGACTGCAACCTCATCAAACAAAGCTGTCAGGTATTTCTAACTGACAACACAAGATAACAACTTCACATATCAATCATTGCAACTGTTGATCAAAAGATACTAACTAACCTTGCTATGAGATATAAATACAAGTGAAAAATTTGATCCTGAAGGCAACTCCAGCGTGGCCTAGTCGGATAGAACATATTCTTAATCTGGATAGACCTGCATTCGAGCCTGTCGGAACAGTTGCAAGTACAGGGCACAGATTTCTCTGTGTGTCCCCTCATGTAGGAGCATCAGTTTCGATAGACTCTCTGGATAGCCGAAGAGTGATTGACTGACCCCTTAGAATGTGGGGAAGGGTTGAAGTCCGGGGGCCCACGTAAGGATACCTGGATCCACTGACCTCTGGGAGGTCTTTCAATCCACCTGGATTTCAGGTGGGGAGAAGGGAGGCAATTTGGGTCGACACAAATAGCTTCCTGGACCCAAAACCGCATGAGTACACGGACACGCACACAGACACTCATGGACTCTGACACGAACCAAAGGTTCGTGTCAGATAATAAGGAGCGAGAATAGGTTGGTTAGGTTAGGTTGGTTAGGTTAGGTTGGTTAGGTTGGTTAGGTTGGTTGGTTAGGTTGGTTGGTTAAGTTGGTTGGTTGGTTAGGTTGGTTCGTTAGGTTGGTTAGGTTGGTTGGTTAGGTTGGTTGGTTAGGTTGGTTAGGTTGGTTGGTTGGTTAGGTTAGGTTGGTTGGTTAGGTTGGTTGGTTAGGTTAGGTTGGTTGGTTAGGTAGGTTGGTTAGGTTGGCTGGTTAGGATGGTTAGGTTGGTTGGTTAGGCTGGTTGGTTGGTTAGGTTGGTTAGTTAGGCTGGTTGGTTAGGTTAGGTTGGTTAGTTTGGTTGGTTAGGTTTGTTGGTTAGGTTAGATTGCTTAGGTTGGTTGATTAGGTTGGTTGATTTGGTTGGTTGATTATGTTGGTTGGTTAGGTTAGGTAGCTTAGGTTGGTTGACTAGGTTGGTTAGGTTGGTTGGTTTGGTTGGTTGGTTAGGTGGGTTAGGTTAGGTGGGTTGTTTGGTTAGGTTGGTTGGTTAGGTGGGATAATTAGGTTAGGTTGGTTGGTTAGGTTAGGTTGCTTAGGTTGGTTGATTAGGTTGCTTAGGTTGGTTGATTAGGTTGGTTAGGTTAGGTTGCTTAGGTTGGTTGATTAGGTTGGTTAGGTTGGTTGGTAAGGTTGGTTAGGTTGGTTAGAATTAGAATTTGAGTTTAGAATTTTAGGTTAGAACAAACATAAGTATGGTTTAATAAGCAATTTAGATAATATGTACGCTTAGGTTGGTTAAGTTGGGTTGGTTAGGGTATGTTGGTAAGGTACAGTTAAGGTTGGTTATTTTGTAGTTGACTGTGTAAGGCAATATTTGTATTATTCCACTGACTGATATATATATATATATATATATATATATATATATATATATATATATATATATATATATATATATATATATATATATATATATATATATATATATATATATATATATATATATATATATATATATATATATATATATATATATATATATATATATATATATATATATATATATATATATATATATATATATATATATATATATATATATATATTTCGGTTAGGTTAGGTTGGTTTAGGCTAGGAAATAGGCTACGTTTGTAAAAATAGCAATAGGTAAAAAAATAAAAAAAATGAATAAAGTATAAATAAATTATAATTTATTTAAAAACAATAAAAATATGAAGAGAAAAAAATAGCTTTAATTTTAGGTAACGTATCTTATCACCGAATGCCTCTGTTCACCTAGCAGTAAATAGGTATCCAGGAGTTGGTTAGGTTGGGTTAGTTTTGGCTAGGAAATAAGCTACGTTTGGAGGGTTAGGTTAGGTTATTTTTGGCTAGGAAATAGGCTAGGTTTGTAGAAATAGGGCAGTAATTGTAGGTAGCGTTTCCTATCACCGAATGCCTCTATTCACCTAGCAGTAAATAGGTATCCAGAAGTTAGTTAGTTAGGTTAGTTTAGATAAGGTTAGGTTAGGTTAAATTAGGTTAGGTTAGATTAGGTTAGGTTAGTTATTGCTGGGAAATAGGCTAGGTTTGTAGAAATAAAAATAGGGTTGTAACTGTTGGTAGCAATTCTTATCACCGAATGCCTCTGTTCACCTAGCAGTAAATTGGTATGTAGGAGTTAGTTAGGATAGGTTAGGTTAGGTTAGATTAGGTTAGATTTGTTTTGGCTAGGAAATAGGCTAGGTTTGTAGAAATAGAAAAAGGGCTGTAATTGTTCGTAACGTTTCCTATCACCGAATGCCTCTGTTCACCTAGTAGTAAGTAAGTATCCAGGAGTTAGTTAGGTTAGATTGGGTTAGATTAGTTTAGGCTAGGAAATAGGCTAGGTTTGTAGAAATTGAAATAGGGCTGTAATTGTTGGTAGCGTTTCCTATCACCGAGTGCCTCTGTTCACCTAGCAGTAAGTAAGTATCCAAAAGTTAGTTAGTTTAGGTTAGGTTAGATTAGGTTACGTTAGTTTTGGCTAAGAAATAGGCTAGGTTTGTAGAAAAAGAAATAGGGCTTTAATTGTTGGTAGCGTTTCCTATCACCGAATTCCTCTGTTCACCTAGCAGTAAATAGGTATCCAGGAGTTAGTTAGGTTAGGTTAGGTTAGATTAGGTTAGGTTGGTTTAGGCCTAGGTTTGTAGAAATAGGGCTGTAATTGTTGGTAGTGTTTCCTATGACCGAATGCCTCTGTTCACCTAGCAGTAAATAGGTATCCAGGAGTTAGTTAGGTTAGGTTAGATTGGGTTAGGTTAGTTAAGGCTAGGAAATAGGCTAGGTTTGTAGAAATAAAAAAAGGGTTCTAATTGTTGGTAGAGTTTCCTATTACCGATTGCCTCTGTTTACCTAGCAGTTAATAGGTATCCAAGAGTTAGTTAGGTTAGGTTAGGTTAGGTTAGATTAGCTTAGGTTAGGTTAGATTAGGTTAGATTAGGTTAGGTTAGATTAAATTAGGTTGGTTTAGGCTAGGTTTGTAGAAATGAGGCTGTAATTGTTGGGAGCGTTTCCTATCACCGAATGCCTGTGTTCACCTAGCAGTAAATAGGTATCCAGGAGTTACTAATTAAGCTAGCTACTTGGGGCATGGTGAGTGAGTGAGGGTTAGTTTGTCAGTCACTAGTTGGACCTTGTGGGGTGGTGGGTGTTGGAGACCACTATAAGCCTAACATGTATAAAGTGCCTGTCTGCCTGTCCCCCGACTCAATCATGTTACATGTATTGACTAAATGAAGCCTAAGAGAGCATAGCCAAGGCCTAAGATGAGTTATTTGTCAGCAGCAGCAGCAACTTGTGCGACATCAGTGGCAGCGGCGGCATCCCATCCTTTTCTATTTTGGAGCAACAGTAGTAGTAGTAGTAGTAGTCCATTTGTTGTTGGTTAATTTGACTAAATAGTTGCAGTAAGTGCTATCATTAATGGAGAATTGGCTGCTATGTGTGAGTATCCTCCGCCTACCTGCCCGCCCGCCGCAGTTACCATTATCTTGTCTCACTCACTCACATGTGATTAGTTACTACTTGTATACAATAGCAACGGCCATATTACCTACCTATCACCTTGAGAACACTGCGTCTCGTCCCATACATCAGTCAGGTTAAGCACCGTTGACTTTGGTTAGTACTTGGATGGGTGTCCTGCCTGGGAACACCAACTGCTGCTGATGGTATACATATTTGGGCAGTCTCCGTGGGTCAGTGTGTGTGTGTGTGTACAAGAATGTCGCACATGGAAATGTGTACATGCCATTTTAATAATAGTTTACCATCCATGAAGAAAACGTCTACCTATTTCTCATTCCATTGTCTCTCTCTGCCGGCCGGCCTACCTACCTGCTAAAACTTGTCCACTCAATATGCTGTTGAATATCTATCTCCAGTGATCACTTACCCTTAATTCCTACATTATTAACCAAATGATCTCATTAACAAATCTCTACACAAATCAACCACCTACTTTCCTGCTAACATCAATCACAACAACTAATACACTCAACTCAGTCCCAAACACTTTTCTTATTCCTTCCTCAACACCTCGCCCTATATAACCTATCTTACAAAATTAAATTTAAATACCTAACTGCCAACCCATCCCCCATCCCTTCCCCTCCCCTCCCCCCCCCCCTCAACCACACTTCCCTCTGTAGCTCCTCCGGACCCCTCCATACCCCAATGACCCCTCCCAAACCAAAACTCTCCACCCCATACAATAGAGGCCGCCGTACCCCTACCCCTCATACCACCCCCACAATTACCCCACAATCCCCATCCCCTGCCCAACACAGAAAATTGCGGCCACAACGCTATATTTAACCAGCTAAAACTTTCGTTCCTTCGCCCATGTACTATTTATTCTTGAAATAAAACAAGGAAAAACACAAACTGGATTTTCCTTTCGTAGTAAAACATATATTTTACAGAACGAGGCCTAAAATAGCACATATTAGATATTGGGTTAATTGTTTACCATTCACAAACTCTTTTGGAAACACCACACTAATTATTAATTAATACATACTTTTAAACACACACACACACACACATGTCAGTTAGCCTAAATTCTCCAACATTCATTCATAAAACCGCCTGTCAGGACTGCAACCTCATCAAACAAAGCTGTCAGGTATTTCTAACTGACAACACAAGATAACAACTTCACATATCAATCATTGCAACTGTTGATCAAAAGATACTAACTAACCTTGCTATGAGATATAAATACAAGTGAAAAATTTGATCCTGAAGGCAACTCCAGCGTGGCCTAGTCGGATAGAACATATTCTTAATCTGGATAGACCTGCATTCGAGCCTGTCGGAACAGTTGCAAGTACAGGGCACAGATTTCTCTGTGTGTCCCCTCATGTAGGAGCATCAGTTTCGATAGACTCTCTGGATAGCCGAAGAGTGATTGACTGACCCCTTAGAATGTGGGGAAGGGTTGAAGTCCGGGGGCCCACGTAAGGATACCTGGATCCACTGACCTCTGGGAGGTCTTTCAATCCACCTGGATTTCAGGTGGGGAGAAGGGAGGCAATTTGGGTCGACACAAATAGCTTCCTGGACCCAAAACCGCATGAGTACACGGACACGCACACAGACACTCATGGACTCTGACACGAACCAAAGGTTCGTGTCAGATAATAAGGAGCGAGAATAGGTTGGTTAGGTTAGGTTGGTTAGGTTAGGTTGGTTAGGTTGGTTAGGTTGGTTGGTTAGGTTGGTTGGTTAAGTTGGTTGGTTGGTTAGGTTGGTTCGTTAGGTTGGTTAGGTTGGTTGGTTAGGTTGGTTGGTTAGGTTGGTTAGGTTGGTTGGTTGGTTAGGTTAGGTTGGTTGGTTAGGTTGGTTGGTTAGGTTAGGTTGGTTGGTTAGGTAGGTTGGTTAGGTTGGCTGGTTAGGATGGTTAGGTTGGTTGGTTAGGCTGGTTGGTTGGTTAGGTTGGTTAGTTAGGCTGGTTGGTTAGGTTAGGTTGGTTAGTTTGGTTGGTTAGGTTTGTTGGTTAGGTTAGATTGCTTAGGTTGGTTGATTAGGTTGGTTGATTTGGTTGGTTGATTATGTTGGTTGGTTAGGTTAGGTAGCTTAGGTTGGTTGACTAGGTTGGTTAGGTTGGTTGGTTTGGTTGGTTGGTTAGGTGGGTTAGGTTAGGTGGGTTGTTTGGTTAGGTTGGTTGGTTAGGTGGGATAATTAGGTTAGGTTGGTTGGTTAGGTTAGGTTGCTTAGGTTGGTTGATTAGGTTGCTTAGGTTGGTTGATTAGGTTGGTTAGGTTAGGTTGCTTAGGTTGGTTGATTAGGTTGGTTAGGTTGGTTGGTAAGGTTGGTTAGGTTGGTTAGAATTAGAATTTGAGTTTAGAATTTTAGGTTAGAACAAACATAAGTATGGTTTAATAAGCAATTTAGATAATATGTACGCTTAGGTTGGTTAAGTTGGGTTGGTTAGGGTATGTTGGTAAGGTACAGTTAAGGTTGGTTATTTTGTAGTTGACTGTGTAAGGCAATATTTGTATTATTCCACTGACTGATATATATATATATATATATATATATATATATATATATATATATATATATATATATATATATATACATTTATATATATATATATATATATATATATATATATATATATATATATATATATATACATTTATATATATATATATATATATATGTGTATATCACGAAAATAAACACGTGATTAAGAATGTGACAATGTCAGACCACGGAGGAAAAATGAAACAGGAAATTTCCTTAAGTACTTTCGTATATTAAATACATCTTCAGAAGGTCATTTTACAGATCGAGTGATGGGTATAAATAGGCAGGAAGGAGTGGTGAAGTAAGGTGAGGTACAATACTAGGACAACGCAGACGGCCCATTGGCCCATCAGATGCACCCAAATCTGATGGGTGCATCTGATGGGCCAATGGGCCGTCTGCGTTGTCCAAGTATTGTACCTCACCTTACTTCACCACTCCTTCCTGCCTATTTATACCCATCACTCGATCTGTAAAATGACCTTCTGAAGATGTATTTAATATACGAAAGTACTTAAGGAAATTTCCTGTTTCATTTTTCCTCCGTGGTCTGACATTGTCATATATATATATATATATATATATATATATATATATATATATATATATATATATATATATATATATATATATATATATATATATATATATATATATATATATATATATATATATATATATATTTCGGTTAGGTTAGGTTGGTTTAGGCTAGGAAATAGGCTACGTTTGTAAAAATAGCAATAGGTAAAAAAATAAAAAAAATGAATAAAGTATAAATAAATTATAATTTATTTAAAAACAATAAAAATATGAAGAGAAAAAAATAGCTTTAATTTTAGGTAACGTATCTTATCACCGAATGCCTCTGTTCACCTAGCAGTAAATAGGTATCCAGGAGTTGGTTAGGTTGGGTTAGTTTTGGCTAGGAAATAAGCTACGTTTGGAGGGTTAGGTTAGGTTATTTTTGGCTAGGAAATAGGCTAGGTTTGTAGAAATAGGGCAGTAATTGTAGGTAGCGTTTCCTATCACCGAATGCCTCTATTCACCTAGCAGTAAATAGGTATCCAGAAGTTAGTTAGTTAGGTTAGTTTAGATAAGGTTAGGTTAGGTTAAATTAGGTTAGGTTAGATTAGGTTAGGTTAGTTATTGCTGGGAAATAGGCTAGGTTTGTAGAAATAAAAATAGGGTTGTAACTGTTGGTAGCAATTCTTATCACCGAATGCCTCTGTTCACCTAGCAGTAAATTGGTATGTAGGAGTTAGTTAGGATAGGTTAGGTTAGGTTAGATTAGGTTAGATTTGTTTTGGCTAGGAAATAGGCTAGGTTTGTAGAAATAGAAAAAGGGCTGTAATTGTTCGTAACGTTTCCTATCACCGAATGCCTCTGTTCACCTAGTAGTAAGTAAGTATCCAGGAGTTAGTTAGGTTAGATTGGGTTAGATTAGTTTAGGCTAGGAAATAGGCTAGGTTTGTAGAAATTGAAATAGGGCTGTAATTGTTGGTAGCGTTTCCTATCACCGAGTGCCTCTGTTCACCTAGCAGTAAGTAAGTATCCAAAAGTTAGTTAGTTTAGGTTAGGTTAGATTAGGTTACGTTAGTTTTGGCTAAGAAATAGGCTAGGTTTGTAGAAAAAGAAATAGGGCTTTAATTGTTGGTAGCGTTTCCTATCACCGAATTCCTCTGTTCACCTAGCAGTAAATAGGTATCCAGGAGTTAGTTAGGTTAGGTTAGGTTAGATTAGGTTAGGTTGGTTTAGGCCTAGGTTTGTAGAAATAGGGCTGTAATTGTTGGTAGTGTTTCCTATGACCGAATGCCTCTGTTCACCTAGCAGTAAATAGGTATCCAGGAGTTAGTTAGGTTAGGTTAGATTGGGTTAGGTTAGTTAAGGCTAGGAAATAGGCTAGGTTTGTAGAAATAAAAAAAGGGTTCTAATTGTTGGTAGAGTTTCCTATTACCGATTGCCTCTGTTTACCTAGCAGTTAATAGGTATCCAAGAGTTAGTTAGGTTAGGTTAGGTTAGGTTAGATTAGCTTAGGTTAGGTTAGATTAGGTTAGATTAGGTTAGGTTAGATTAAATTAGGTTGGTTTAGGCTAGGTTTGTAGAAATGAGGCTGTAATTGTTGGGAGCGTTTCCTATCACCGAATGCCTGTGTTCACCTAGCAGTAAATAGGTATCCAGGAGTTACTAATTAAGCTAGCTACTTGGGGCATGGTGAGTGAGTGAGGGTTAGTTTGTCAGTCACTAGTTGGACCTTGTGGGGTGGTGGGTGTTGGAGACCACTATAAGCCTAACATGTATAAAGTGCCTGTCTGCCTGTCCCCCGACTCAATCATGTTACATGTATTGACTAAATGAAGCCTAAGAGAGCATACCCAAGGCCTAAGATGAGTTATTTGTCAGCAGCAGCAGCAACTTGTGCGACATCAGTGGCAGCGGCGGCATCCCATCCTTTTCTATTTTGGAGCAACAGTAGTAGTAGTAGTAGTAGTCCATTTGTTGTTGGTTAATTTGACTAAATAGTTGCAGTAAGTGCTATCATTAATGGAGAATTGGCTGCTATGTGTGAGTATCCTCCGCCTACCTGCCCGCCCGCCGCAGTTACCATTATCTTGTCTCACTCACTCACATGTGATTAGTTACTACTTGTATACAATAGCAACGGCCATATTACCTACCTATCACCTTGAGAACACTGCGTCTCGTCCCATACATCAGTCAGGTTAAGCACCGTTGACTTTGGTTAGTACTTGGATGGGTGTCCTGCCTGGGAACACCAACTGCTGCTGATGGTATACATATTTGGGCAGTCTCCGTGGGTCAGTGTGTGTGTGTGTGTACAAGAATGTCGCACATGGAAATGTGTACATGCCATTTTAATAATAGTTTACCATCCATGAAGAAAACGTCTACCTATTTCTCATTCCATTGTCTCTCTCTGCCGGCCGGCCTACCTACCTGCTAAAACTTGTCCACTCAATATGCTGTTGAATATCTATCTCCAGTGATCACTTACCCTTAATTCCTACATTATTAACCAAATGATCTCATTAACAAATCTCTACACAAATCAACCACCTACTTTCCTGCTAACATCAATCACAACAACTAATACACTCAACTCAGTCCCAAACACTTTTCTTATTCCTTCCTCAACACCTCGCCCTATATAACCTATCTTACAAAATTAAATTTAAATACCTAACTGCCAACCCATCCCCCATCCCTTCCCCTCCCCTCCCCCCCCCCCCTCAACCACACTTCCCTCTGTAGCTCCTCCGGACCCCTCCATACCCCAATGACCCCTCCCAAACCAAAACTCTCCACCCCATACAATAGAGGCCGCCGTACCCCTACCCCTCATACCACCCCCACAATTACCCCACAATCCCCATCCCCTGCCCAACACAGAAAATTGCGGCCACAACGCTATATTTAACCAGCTAAAACTTTCGTTCCTTCGCCCATGTACTATTTATTCTTGAAATAAAACAAGGAAAAACACAAACTGGATTTTCCTTTCGTAGTAAAACATATATTTTACAGAACGAGGCCTAAAATAGCACATATTAGATATTGGGTTAATTGTTTACCATTCACAAACTCTTTTGGAAACACCACACTAATTATTAATTAATACATACTTTTAAACACACACACACACACACATGTCACTTAGCCTAAATTCTCCAACATTCATTCATAAAACCGCCTGTCAGGACTGCAACCTCATCAAACAAAGCTGTCAGGTATTTCTAACTGACAACACAAGATAACAACTTCACATATCAATCATTGCAACTGTTGATCAAAAGATACTAACTAACCTTGCTATGAGATATAAATAC
Organism: Procambarus clarkii; assembly: GCF_040958095.1. NCBI lineage: Eukaryota > Metazoa > Arthropoda > Malacostraca > Decapoda > Cambaridae > Procambarus > Procambarus clarkii. Next base: position 64,884 of record NW_027189831.1, on the reverse strand, counting down.
AAGTGAAAAATTTGATCCTGAAGGCAACTCCAGCGTGGCCTAGTCGGATAGAACATATTCTTAATCTGGATAGACCTGCATTCGAGCCTGTCGGAACAGTTGCAAGTACAGGGCACAGATTTCTCTGTGTGTCCCCTCATGTAGGAGCATCAGTTTCGATAGACTCTCTGGATAGCCGAAGAGTGATTGACTGACCCCTTAGAATGTGGGGAAGGGTTGAAGTCCGGGGGCCCACGTAAGGATACCTGGATCCACTGACCTCTGGGAGGTCTTTCAATCCACCTGGATTTCAGGTGGGGAGAAGGGAGGCAATTTGGGTCGACACAAATAGCTTCCTGGACCCAAAACCGCATGAGTACACGGACACGCACACAGACACTCATGGACTCTGACACGAACCAAAGGTTCGTGTCAGATAATAAGGAGCGAGAATAGGTTGGTTAGGTTAGGTTGGTTAGGTTAGGTTGGTTAGGTTGGTTAGGTTGGTTGGTTAGGTTGGTTGGTTAAGTTGGTTGGTTGGTTAGGTTGGTTCGTTAGGTTGGTTAGGTTGGTTGGTTAGGTTGGTTGGTTAGGTTGGTTAGGTTGGTTGGTTGGTTAGGTTAGGTTGGTTGGTTAGGTTGGTTGGTTAGGTTAGGTTGGTTGGTTAGGTAGGTTGGTTAGGTTGGCTGGTTAGGATGGTTAGGTTGGTTGGTTAGGCTGGTTGGTTGGTTAGGTTGGTTAGTTAGGCTGGTTGGTTAGGTTAGGTTGGTTAGTTTGGTTGGTTAGGTTTGTTGGTTAGGTTAGATTGCTTAGGTTGGTTGATTAGGTTGGTTGATTTGGTTGGTTGATTATGTTGGTTGGTTAGGTTAGGTAGCTTAGGTTGGTTGACTAGGTTGGTTAGGTTGGTTGGTTTGGTTGGTTGGTTAGGTGGGTTAGGTTAGGTGGGTTGTTTGGTTAGGTTGGTTGGTTAGGTGGGATAATTAGGTTAGGTTGGTTGGTTAGGTTAGGTTGCTTAGGTTGGTTGATTAGGTTGCTTAGGTTGGTTGATTAGGTTGGTTAGGTTAGGTTGCTTAGGTTGGTTGATTAGGTTGGTTAGGTTGGTTGGTAAGGTTGGTTAGGTTGGTTAGAATTAGAATTTGAGTTTAGAATTTTAGGTTAGAACAAACATAAGTATGGTTTAATAAGCAATTTAGATAATATGTACGCTTAGGTTGGTTAAGTTGGGTTGGTTAGGGTATGTTGGTAAGGTACAGTTAAGGTTGGTTATTTTGTAGTTGACTGTGTAAGGCAATATTTGTATTATTCCACTGACTGATATATATATATATATATATATATATATATATATATATATATATATATATATATATATACATTATATATATATATATATATATATATATATATATATATATATATATATATATATATACATTTATATATATATATATATATATATGTGTATATCACGAAAATAAACACGTGATTAAGAATGTGACAATGTCAGACCACGGAGGAAAAATGAAACAGGAAATTTCCTTAAGTACTTTCGTATATTAAATACATCTTCAGAAGGTCATTTTACAGATCGAGTGATGGGTATAAATAGGCAGGAAGGAGTGGTGAAGTAAGGTGAGGTACAATACTAGGACAACGCAGACGGCCCATTGGCCCATCAGATGCACCCAAATCTGATGGGTGCATCTGATGGGCCAATGGGCCGTCTGCGTTGTCCAAGTATTGTACCTCACCTTACTTCACCACTCCTTCCTGCCTATTTATACCCATCACTCGATCTGTAAAATGACCTTCTGAAGATGTATTTAATATACGAAAGTACTTAAGGAAATTTCCTGTTTCATTTTTCCTCCGTGGTCTGACATTGTCATATATATATATATATATATATATATATATATATATATATATATATATATAATATATATATATATATATATATATATATATATATATATATATATATATATATATTTCGGTTAGGTTAGGTTGGTTTAGGCTAGGAAATAGGCTACGTTTGTAAAAATAGCAATAGGTAAAAAAATAAAAAAAATGAATAAAGTATAAATAAATTATAATTTATTTAAAAACAATAAAAATATGAAGAGAAAAAAATAGCTTTAATTTTAGGTAACGTATCTTATCACCGAATGCCTCTGTTCACCTAGCAGTAAATAGGTATCCAGGAGTTGGTTAGGTTGGGTTAGTTTTGGCTAGGAAATAAGCTACGTTTGGAGGGTTAGGTTAGGTTATTTTTGGCTAGGAAATAGGCTAGGTTTGTAGAAATAGGGCAGTAATTGTAGGTAGCGTTTCCTATCACCGAATGCCTCTATTCACCTAGCAGTAAATAGGTATCCAGAAGTTAGTTAGTTAGGTTAGTTTAGATAAGGTTAGGTTAGGTTAAATTAGGTTAGGTTAGATTAGGTTAGGTTAGTTATTGCTGGGAAATAGGCTAGGTTTGTAGAAATAAAAATAGGGTTGTAACTGTTGGTAGCAATTCTTATCACCGAATGCCTCTGTTCACCTAGCAGTAAATTGGTATGTAGGAGTTAGTTAGGATAGGTTAGGTTAGGTTAGATTAGGTTAGATTTGTTTTGGCTAGGAAATAGGCTAGGTTTGTAGAAATAGAAAAAGGGCTGTAATTGTTCGTAACGTTTCCTATCACCGAATGCCTCTGTTCACCTAGTAGTAAGTAAGTATCCAGGAGTTAGTTAGGTTAGATTGGGTTAGATTAGTTTAGGCTAGGAAATAGGCTAGGTTTGTAGAAATTGAAATAGGGCTGTAATTGTTGGTAGCGTTTCCTATCACCGAGTGCCTCTGTTCACCTAGCAGTAAGTAAGTATCCAAAAGTTAGTTAGTTTAGGTTAGGTTAGATTAGGTTACGTTAGTTTTGGCTAAGAAATAGGCTAGGTTTGTAGAAAAAGAAATAGGGCTTTAATTGTTGGTAGCGTTTCCTATCACCGAATTCCTCTGTTCACCTAGCAGTAAATAGGTATCCAGGAGTTAGTTAGGTTAGGTTAGGTTAGATTAGGTTAGGTTGGTTTAGGCCTAGGTTTGTAGAAATAGGGCTGTAATTGTTGGTAGTGTTTCCTATGACCGAATGCCTCTGTTCACCTAGCAGTAAATAGGTATCCAGGAGTTAGTTAGGTTAGGTTAGATTGGGTTAGGTTAGTTAAGGCTAGGAAATAGGCTAGGTTTGTAGAAATAAAAAAAGGGTTCTAATTGTTGGTAGAGTTTCCTATTACCGATTGCCTCTGTTTACCTAGCAGTTAATAGGTATCCAAGAGTTAGTTAGGTTAGGTTAGGTTAGGTTAGATTAGCTTAGGTTAGGTTAGATTAGGTTAGATTAGGTTAGGTTAGATTAAATTAGGTTGGTTTAGGCTAGGTTTGTAGAAATGAGGCTGTAATTGTTGGGAGCGTTTCCTATCACCGAATGCCTGTGTTCACCTAGCAGTAAATAGGTATCCAGGAGTTACTAATTAAGCTAGCTACTTGGGGCATGGTGAGTGAGTGAGGGTTAGTTTGTCAGTCACTAGTTGGACCTTGTGGGGTGGTGGGTGTTGGAGACCACTATAAGCCTAACATGTATAAAGTGCCTGTCTGCCTGTCCCCCGACTCAATCATGTTACATGTATTGACTAAATGAAGCCTAAGAGAGCATACCCAAGGCCTAAGATGAGTTATTTGTCAGCAGCAGCAGCAACTTGTGCGACATCAGTGGCAGCGGCGGCATCCCATCCTTTTCTATTTTGGAGCAACAGTAGTAGTAGTAGTAGTAGTCCATTTGTTGTTGGTTAATTTGACTAAATAGTTGCAGTAAGTGCTATCATTAATGGAGAATTGGCTGCTATGTGTGAGTATCCTCCGCCTACCTGCCCGCCCGCCGCAGTTACCATTATCTTGTCTCACTCACTCACATGTGATTAGTTACTACTTGTATACAATAGCAACGGCCATATTACCTACCTATCACCTTGAGAACACTGCGTCTCGTCCCATACATCAGTCAGGTTAAGCACCGTTGACTTTGGTTAGTACTTGGATGGGTGTCCTGCCTGGGAACACCAACTGCTGCTGATGGTATACATATTTGGGCAGTCTCCGTGGGTCAGTGTGTGTGTGTGTGTACAAGAATGTCGCACATGGAAATGTGTACATGCCATTTTAATAATAGTTTACCATCCATGAAGAAAACGTCTACCTATTTCTCATTCCATTGTCTCTCTCTGCCGGCCGGCCTACCTACCTGCTAAAACTTGTCCACTCAATATGCTGTTGAATATCTATCTCCAGTGATCACTTACCCTTAATTCCTACATTATTAACCAAATGATCTCATTAACAAATCTCTACACAAATCAACCACCTACTTTCCTGCTAACATCAATCACAACAACTAATACACTCAACTCAGTCCCAAACACTTTTCTTATTCCTTCCTCAACACCTCGCCCTATATAACCTATCTTACAAAATTAAATTTAAATACCTAACTGCCAACCCATCCCCCATCCCTTCCCCTCCCCTCCCCCCCCCCCCTCAACCACACTTCCCTCTGTAGCTCCTCCGGACCCCTCCATACCCCAATGACCCCTCCCAAACCAAAACTCTCCACCCCATACAATAGAGGCCGCCGTACCCCTACCCCTCATACCACCCCCACAATTACCCCACAATCCCCATCCCCTGCCCAACACAGAAAATTGCGGCCACAACGCTATATTTAACCAGCTAAAACTTTCGTTCCTTCGCCCATGTACTATTTATTCTTGAAATAAAACAAGGAAAAACACAAACTGGATTTTCCTTTCGTAGTAAAACATATATTTTACAGAACGAGGCCTAAAATAGCACATATTAGATATTGGGTTAATTGTTTACCATTCACAAACTCTTTTGGAAACACCACACTAATTATTAATTAATACATACTTTTAAACACACACACACACACACATGTCACTTAGCCTAAATTCTCCAACATTCATTCATAAAACCGCCTGTCAGGACTGCAACCTCATCAAACAAAGCTGTCAGGTATTTCTAACTGACAACACAAGATAACAACTTCACATATCAATCATTGCAACTGTTGATCAAAAGATACTAACTAACCTTGCTATGAGATATAAATACAAGTGAAAAATTTGATCCTGAAGGCAACTCCAGCGTGGCCTAGTCGGATAGAACATATTCTTAATCTGGATAGACCTGCATTCGAGCCTGTCGGAACAGTTGCAAGTACAGGGCACAGATTTCTCTGTGTGTCCCCTCATGTAGGAGCATCAGTTTCGATAGACTCTCTGGATAGCCGAAGAGTGATTGACTGACCCCTTAGAATGTGGGGAAGGGTTGAAGTCCGGGGGCCCACGTAAGGATACCTGGATCCACTGACCTCTGGGAGGTCTTTCAATCCACCTGGATTTCAGGTGGGGAGAAGGGAGGCAATTTGGGTCGACACAAATAGCTTCCTGGACCCAAAACCGCATGAGTACACGGACACGCACACAGACACTCATGGACTCTGACACGAACCAAAGGTTCGTGTCAGATAATAAGGAGCGAGAATAGGTTGGTTAGGTTAGGTTGGTTAGGTTAGGTTGGTTAGGTTGGTTAGGTTGGTTGGTTAGGTTGGTTGGTTAAGTTGGTTGGTTGGTTAGGTTGGTTCGTTAGGTTGGTTAGGTTGGTTGGTTAGGTTGGTTGGTTAGGTTGGTTAGGTTGGTTGGTTGGTTAGGTTAGGTTGGTTGGTTAGGTTGGTTGGTTAGGTTAGGTTGGTTGGTTAGGTAGGTTGGTTAGGTTGGCTGGTTAGGATGGTTAGGTTGGTTGGTTAGGCTGGTTGGTTGGTTAGGTTGGTTAGTTAGGCTGGTTGGTTAGGTTAGGTTGGTTAGTTTGGTTGGTTAGGTTTGTTGGTTAGGTTAGATTGCTTAGGTTGGTTGATTAGGTTGGTTGATTTGGTTGGTTGATTATGTTGGTTGGTTAGGTTAGGTAGCTTAGGTTGGTTGACTAGGTTGGTTAGGTTGGTTGGTTTGGTTGGTTGGTTAGGTGGGTTAGGTTAGGTGGGTTGTTTGGTTAGGTTGGTTGGTTAGGTGGGATAATTAGGTTAGGTTGGTTGGTTAGGTTAGGTTGCTTAGGTTGGTTGATTAGGTTGCTTAGGTTGGTTGATTAGGTTGGTTAGGTTAGGTTGCTTAGGTTGGTTGATTAGGTTGGTTAGGTTGGTTGGTAAGGTTGGTTAGGTTGGTTAGAATTAGAATTTGAGTTTAGAATTTTAGGTTAGAACAAACATAAGTATGGTTTAATAAGCAATTTAGATAATATGTACGCTTAGGTTGGTTAAGTTGGGTTGGTTAGGGTATGTTGGTAAGGTACAGTTAAGGTTGGTTATTTTGTAGTTGACTGTGTAAGGCAATATTTGTATTATTCCACTGACTGATATATATATATATATATATATATATATATATATATATATATATATATATATATATATACATTTATATATATATATATATATATATATATATATATATATATATATATATATATATATACATTTATATATATATATATATATATATGTGTATATCACGAAAATAAACACGTGATTAAGAATGTGACAATGTCAGACCACGGAGGAAAAATGAAACAGGAAATTTCCTTAAGTACTTTCGTATATTAAATACATCTTCAGAAGGTCATTTTACAGATCGAGTGATGGGTATAAATAGGCAGGAAGGAGTGGTGAAGTAAGGTGAGGTACAATACTAGGACAACGCAGACGGCCCATTGGCCCATCAGATGCACCCAAATCTGATGGGTGCATCTGATGGGCCAATGGGCCGTCTGCGTTGTCCAAGTATTGTACCTCACCTTACTTCACCACTCCTTCCTGCCTATTTATACCCATCACTCGATCTGTAAAATGACCTTCTGAAGATGTATTTAATATACGAAAGTACTTAAGGAAATTTCCTGTTTCATTTTTCCTCCGTGGTCTGACATTGTCATATATATATATATATATATATATATATATATATATATATATATATATATATATAATATATATATATATATATATATATATATATATATATATATATATATATATATATATATATATATATTTCGGTTAGGTTAGGTTGGTTTAGGCTAGGAAATAGGCTACGTTTGTAAAAATAGCAATAGGTAAAAAAATAAAAAAAATGAATAAAGTATAAATAAATTATAATTTATTTAAAAACAATAAAAATATGAAGAGAAAAAAATAGCTTTAATTTTAGGTAACGTATCTTATCACCGAATGCCTCTGTTCACCTAGCAGTAAATAGGTATCCAGGAGTTGGTTAGGTTGGGTTAGTTTTGGCTAGGAAATAAGCTACGTTTGGAGGGTTAGGTTAGGTTATTTTTGGCTAGGAAATAGGCTAGGTTTGTAGAAATAGGGCAGTAATTGTAGGTAGCGTTTCCTATCACCGAATGCCTCTATTCACCTAGCAGTAAATAGGTATCCAGAAGTTAGTTAGTTAGGTTAGTTTAGATAAGGTTAGGTTAGGTTAAATTAGGTTAGGTTAGATTAGGTTAGGTTAGTTATTGCTGGGAAATAGGCTAGGTTTGTAGAAATAAAAATAGGGTTGTAACTGTTGGTAGCAATTCTTATCACCGAATGCCTCTGTTCACCTAGCAGTAAATTGGTATGTAGGAGTTAGTTAGGATAGGTTAGGTTAGGTTAGATTAGGTTAGATTTGTTTTGGCTAGGAAATAGGCTAGGTTTGTAGAAATAGAAAAAGGGCTGTAATTGTTCGTAACGTTTCCTATCACCGAATGCCTCTGTTCACCTAGTAGTAAGTAAGTATCCAGGAGTTAGTTAGGTTAGATTGGGTTAGATTAGTTTAGGCTAGGAAATAGGCTAGGTTTGTAGAAATTGAAATAGGGCTGTAATTGTTGGTAGCGTTTCCTATCACCGAGTGCCTCTGTTCACCTAGCAGTAAGTAAGTATCCAAAAGTTAGTTAGTTTAGGTTAGGTTAGATTAGGTTACGTTAGTTTTGGCTAAGAAATAGGCTAGGTTTGTAGAAAAAGAAATAGGGCTTTAATTGTTGGTAGCGTTTCCTATCACCGAATTCCTCTGTTCACCTAGCAGTAAATAGGTATCCAGGAGTTAGTTAGGTTAGGTTAGGTTAGATTAGGTTAGGTTGGTTTAGGCCTAGGTTTGTAGAAATAGGGCTGTAATTGTTGGTAGTGTTTCCTATGACCGAATGCCTCTGTTCACCTAGCAGTAAATAGGTATCCAGGAGTTAGTTAGGTTAGGTTAGATTGGGTTAGGTTAGTTAAGGCTAGGAAATAGGCTAGGTTTGTAGAAATAAAAAAAGGGTTCTAATTGTTGGTAGAGTTTCCTATTACCGATTGCCTCTGTTTACCTAGCAGTTAATAGGTATCCAAGAGTTAGTTAGGTTAGGTTAGGTTAGGTTAGATTAGCTTAGGTTAGGTTAGATTAGGTTAGATTAGGTTAGGTTAGATTAAATTAGGTTGGTTTAGGCTAGGTTTGTAGAAATGAGGCTGTAATTGTTGGGAGCGTTTCCTATCACCGAATGCCTGTGTTCACCTAGCAGTAAATAGGTATCCAGGAGTTACTAATTAAGCTAGCTACTTGGGGCATGGTGAGTGAGTGAGGGTTAGTTTGTCAGTCACTAGTTGGACCTTGTGGGGTGGTGGGTGTTGGAGACCACTATAAGCCTAACATGTATAAAGTGCCTGTCTGCCTGTCCCCCGACTCAATCATGTTACATGTATTGACTAAATGAAGCCTAAGAGAGCATAGCCAAGGCCTAAGATGAGTTATTTGTCAGCAGCAGCAGCAACTTGTGCGACATCAGTGGCAGCGGCGGCATCCCATCCTTTTCTATTTTGGAGCAACAGTAGTAGTAGTAGTAGTAGTCCATTTGTTGTTGGTTAATTTGACTAAATAGTTGCAGTAAGTGCTATCATTAATGGAGAATTGGCTGCTATGTGTGAGTATCCTCCGCCTACCTGCCCGCCCGCCGCAGTTACCATTATCTTGTCTCACTCACTCACATGTGATTAGTTACTACTTGTATACAATAGCAACGGCCATATTACCTACCTATCACCTTGAGAACACTGCGTCTCGTCCCATACATCAGTCAGGTTAAGCACCGTTGACTTTGGTTAGTACTTGGATGGGTGTCCTGCCTGGGAACACCAACTGCTGCTGATGGTATACATATTTGGGCAGTCTCCGTGGGTCAGTGTGTGTGTGTGTGTACAAGAATGTCGCACATGGAAATGTGTACATGCCATTTTAATAATAGTTTACCATCCATGAAGAAAACGTCTACCTATTTCTCATTCCATTGTCTCTCTCTGCCGGCCGGCCTACCTACCTGCTAAAACTTGTCCACTCAATATGCTGTTGAATATCTATCTCCAGTGATCACTTACCCTTAATTCCTACATTATTAACCAAATGATCTCATTAACAAATCTCTACACAAATCAACCACCTACTTTCCTGCTAACATCAATCACAACAACTAATACACTCAACTCAGTCCCAAACACTTTTCTTATTCCTTCCTCAACACCTCGCCCTATATAACCTATCTTACAAAATTAAATTTAAATACCTAACTGCCAACCCATCCCCCATCCCTTCCCCTCCCCTCCCCCCCCCCCCTCAACCACACTTCCCTCTGTAGCTCCTCCGGACCCCTCCATACCCCAATGACCCCTCCCAAACCAAAACTCTCCACCCCATACAATAGAGGCCGCCGTACCCCTACCCCTCATACCACCCCCACAATTACCCCACAATCCCCATCCCCTGCCCAACACAGAAAATTGCGGCCACAACGCTATATTTAACCAGCTAAAACTTTCGTTCCTTCGCCCATGTACTATTTATTCTTGAAATAAAACAAGGAAAAACACAAACTGGATTTTCCTTTCGTAGTAAAACATATATTTTACAGAACGAGGCCTAAAATAGCACATATTAGATATTGGGTTAATTGTTTACCATTCACAAACTCTTTTGGAAACACCACACTAATTATTAATTAATACATACTTTTAAACACACACACACACACACATGTCACTTAGCCTAAATTCTCCAACATTCATTCATAAAACCGCCTGTCAGGACTGCAACCTCATCAAACAAAGCTGTCAGGTATTTCTAACTGACAACACAAGATAACAACTTCACATATCAATCATTGCAACTGTTGATCAAAAGATACTAACTAACCTTGCTATGAGATATAAATACAAGTGAAAAATTTGATCCTGAAGGCAACTCCAGCGTGGCCTAGTCGGATAGAACATATTCTTAATCTGGATAGACCTGCATTCGAGCCTGTCGGAACAGTTGCAAGTACAGGGCACAGATTTCTCTGTGTGTCCCCTCATGTAGGAGCATCAGTTTCGATAGACTCTCTGGATAGCCGAAGAGTGATTGACTGACCCCTTAGAATGTGGGGAAGGGTTGAAGTCCGGGGGCCCACGTAAGGATACCTGGATCCACTGACCTCTGGGAGGTCTTTCAATCCACCTGGATTTCAGGTGGGGAGAAGGGAGGCAATTTGGGTCGACACAAATAGCTTCCTGGACCCAAAACCGCATGAGTACACGGACACGCACACAGACACTCATGGACTCTGACACGAACCAAAGGTTCGTGTCAGATAATAAGGAGCGAGAATAGGTTGGTTAGGTTAGGTTGGTTAGGTTAGGTTGGTTAGGTTGGTTAGGTTGGTTGGTTAGGTTGGTTGGTTAAGTTGGTTGGTTGGTTAGGTTGGTTCGTTAGGTTGGTTAGGTTGGTTGGTTAGGTTGGTTGGTTAGGTTGGTTAGGTTGGTTGGTTGGTTAGGTTAGGTTGGTTGGTTAGGTTGGTTGGTTAGGTTAGGTTGGTTGGTTAGGTAGGTTGGTTAGGTTGGCTGGTTAGGATGGTTAGGTTGGTTGGTTAGGCTGGTTGGTTGGTTAGGTTGGTTAGTTAGGCTGGTTGGTTAGGTTAGGTTGGTTAGTTTGGTTGGTTAGGTTTGTTGGTTAGGTTAGATTGCTTAGGTTGGTTGATTAGGTTGGTTGATTTGGTTGGTTGATTATGTTGGTTGGTTAGGTTAGGTAGCTTAGGTTGGTTGACTAGGTTGGTTAGGTTGGTTGGTTTGGTTGGTTGGTTAGGTGGGTTAGGTTAGGTGGGTTGTTTGGTTAGGTTGGTTGGTTAGGTGGGATAATTAGGTTAGGTTGGTTGGTTAGGTTAGGTTGCTTAGGTTGGTTGATTAGGTTGCTTAGGTTGGTTGATTAGGTTGGTTAGGTTAGGTTGCTTAGGTTGGTTGATTAGGTTGGTTAGGTTGGTTGGTAAGGTTGGTTAGGTTGGTTAGAATTAGAATTTGAGTTTAGAATTTTAGGTTAGAACAAACATAAGTATGGTTTAATAAGCAATTTAGATAATATGTACGCTTAGGTTGGTTAAGTTGGGTTGGTTAGGGTATGTTGGTAAGGTACAGTTAAGGTTGGTTATTTTGTAGTTGACTGTGTAAGGCAATATTTGTATTATTCCACTGACTGATATATATATATATATATATATATATATATATATATATATATATATATATATATATATATACATTTATATATATATATATATATATATATATATATATATATATATATATATATATATACATTTATATATATATATATATATATATGTGTATATCACGAAAATAAACACGTGATTAAGAATGTGACAATGTCAGACCACGGAGGAAAAATGAAACAGGAAATTTCCTTAAGTACTTTCGTATATTAAATACATCTTCAGAAGGTCATTTTACAGATCGAGTGATGGGTATAAATAGGCAGGAAGGAGTGGTGAAGTAAGGTGAGGTACAATACTAGGACAACGCAGACGGCCCATTGGCCCATCAGATGCACCCAAATCTGATGGGTGCATCTGATGGGCCAATGGGCCGTCTGCGTTGTCCAAGTATTGTACCTCACCTTACTTCACCACTCCTTCCTGCCTATTTATACCCATCACTCGATCTGTAAAATGACCTTCTGAAGATGTATTTAATATACGAAAGTACTTAAGGAAATTTCCTGTTTCATTTTTCCTCCGTGGTCTGACATTGTCATATATATATATATATATATATATATATATATATATATATATATATATATATATATATAAATATATATATATATATATATATATATATATATATATATATATATATATATATATATATATATATATTTCGGTTAGGTTAGGTTGGTTTAGGCTAGGAAATAGGCTACGTTTGTAAAAATAGCAATAGGTAAAAAAATAAAAAAAATGAATAAAGTATAAATAAATTATAATTTATTTAAAAACAATAAAAATATGAAGAGAAAAAAATAGCTTTAATTTTAGGTAACGTATCTTATCACCGAATGCCTCTGTTCACCTAGCAGTAAATAGGTATCCAGGAGTTGGTTAGGTTGGGTTAGTTTTGGCTAGGAAATAAGCTACGTTTGGAGGGTTAGGTTAGGTTATTTTTGGCTAGGAAATAGGCTAGGTTTGTAGAAATAGGGCAGTAATTGTAGGTAGCGTTTCCTATCACCGAATGCCTCTATTCACCTAGCAGTAAATAGGTATCCAGAAGTTAGTTAGTTAGGTTAGTTTAGATAAGGTTAGGTTAGGTTAAATTAGGTTAGGTTAGATTAGGTTAGGTTAGTTATTGCTGGGAAATAGGCTAGGTTTGTAGAAATAAAAATAGGGTTGTAACTGTTGGTAGCAATTCTTATCACCGAATGCCTCTGTTCACCTAGCAGTAAATTGGTATGTAGGAGTTAGTTAGGATAGGTTAGGTTAGGTTAGATTAGGTTAGATTTGTTTTGGCTAGGAAATAGGCTAGGTTTGTAGAAATAGAAAAAGGGCTGTAATTGTTCGTAACGTTTCCTATCACCGAATGCCTCTGTTCACCTAGTAGTAAGTAAGTATCCAGGAGTTAGTTAGGTTAGATTGGGTTAGATTAGTTTAGGCTAGGAAATAGGCTAGGTTTGTAGAAATTGAAATAGGGCTGTAATTGTTGGTAGCGTTTCCTATCACCGAGTGCCTCTGTTCACCTAGCAGTAAGTAAGTATCCAAAAGTTAGTTAGTTTAGGTTAGGTTAGATTAGGTTACGTTAGTTTTGGCTAAGAAATAGGCTAGGTTTGTAGAAAAAGAAATAGGGCTTTAATTGTTGGTAGCGTTTCCTATCACCGAATTCCTCTGTTCACCTAGCAGTAAATAGGTATCCAGGAGTTAGTTAGGTTAGGTTAGGTTAGATTAGGTTAGGTTGGTTTAGGCCTAGGTTTGTAGAAATAGGGCTGTAATTGTTGGTAGTGTTTCCTATGACCGAATGCCTCTGTTCACCTAGCAGTAAATAGGTATCCAGGAGTTAGTTAGGTTAGGTTAGATTGGGTTAGGTTAGTTAAGGCTAGGAAATAGGCTAGGTTTGTAGAAATAAAAAAAGGGTTCTAATTGTTGGTAGAGTTTCCTATTACCGATTGCCTCTGTTTACCTAGCAGTTAATAGGTATCCAAGAGTTAGTTAGGTTAGGTTAGGTTAGGTTAGATTAGCTTAGGTTAGGTTAGATTAGGTTAGATTAGGTTAGGTTAGATTAAATTAGGTTGGTTTAGGCTAGGTTTGTAGAAATGAGGCTGTAATTGTTGGGAGCGTTTCCTATCACCGAATGCCTGTGTTCACCTAGCAGTAAATAGGTATCCAGGAGTTACTAATTAAGCTAGCTACTTGGGGCATGGTGAGTGAGTGAGGGTTAGTTTGTCAGTCACTAGTTGGACCTTGTGGGGTGGTGGGTGTTGGAGACCACTATAAGCCTAACATGTATAAAGTGCCTGTCTGCCTGTCCCCCGACTCAATCATGTTACATGTATTGACTAAATGAAGCCTAAGAGAGCATAGCCAAGGCCTAAGATGAGTTATTTGTCAGCAGCAGCAGCAACTTGTGCGACATCAGTGGCAGCGGCGGCATCCCATCCTTTTCTATTTTGGAGCAACAGTAGTAGTAGTAGTAGTAGTCCATTTGTTGTTGGTTAATTTGACTAAATAGTTGCAGTAAGTGCTATCATTAATGGAGAATTGGCTGCTATGTGTGAGTATCCTCCGCCTACCTGCCCGCCCGCCGCAGTTACCATTATCTTGTCTCACTCACTCACATGTGATTAGTTACTACTTGTATACAATAGCAACGGCCATATTACCTACCTATCACCTTGAGAACACTGCGTCTCGTCCCATACATCAGTCAGGTTAAGCACCGTTGACTTTGGTTAGTACTTGGATGGGTGTCCTGCCTGGGAACACCAACTGCTGCTGATGGTATACATATTTGGGCAGTCTCCGTGGGTCAGTGTGTGTGTGTGTGTACAAGAATGTCGCACATGGAAATGTGTACATGCCATTTTAATAATAGTTTACCATCCATGAAGAAAACGTCTACCTATTTCTCATTCCATTGTCTCTCTCTGCCGGCCGGCCTACCTACCTGCTAAAACTTGTCCACTCAATATGCTGTTGAATATCTATCTCCAGTGATCACTTACCCTTAATTCCTACATTATTAACCAAATGATCTCATTAACAAATCTCTACACAAATCAACCACCTACTTTCCTGCTAACATCAATCACAACAACTAATACACTCAACTCAGTCCCAAACACTTTTCTTATTCCTTCCTCAACACCTCGCCCTATATAACCTATCTTACAAAATTAAATTTAAATACCTAACTGCCAACCCATCCCCCATCCCTTCCCCTCCCCTCCCCCCCCCCCCTCAACCACACTTCCCTCTGTAGCTCCTCCGGACCCCTCCATACCCCAATGACCCCTCCCAAACCAAAACTCTCCACCCCATACAATAGAGGCCGCCGTACCCCTACCCCTCATACCACCCCCACAATTACCCCACAATCCCCATCCCCTGCCCAACACAGAAAATTGCGGCCACAACGCTATATTTAACCAGCTAAAACTTTCGTTCCTTCGCCCATGTACTATTTATTCTTGAAATAAAACAAGGAAAAACACAAACTGGATTTTCCTTTCGTAGTAAAACATATATTTTACAGAACGAGGCCTAAAATAGCACATATTAGATATTGGGTTAATTGTTTACCATTCACAAACTCTTTTGGAAACACCACACTAATTATTAATTAATACATACTTTTAAACACACACACACACACACATGTCACTTAGCCTAAATTCTCCAACATTCATTCATAAAACCGCCTGTCAGGACTGCAACCTCATCAAACAAAGCTGTCAGGTATTTCTAACTGACAACACAAGATAACAACTTCACATATCAATCATTGCAACTGTTGATCAAAAGATACTAACTAACCTTGCTATGAGATATAAATACAAGTGAAAAATTTGATCCTGAAGGCAACTCCAGCGTGGCCTAGTCGGATAGAACATATTCTTAATCTGGATAGACCTGCATTCGAGCCTGTCGGAACAGTTGCAAGTACAGGGCACAGATTTCTCTGTGTGTCCCCTCATGTAGGAGCATCAGTTTCGATAGACTCTCTGGATAGCCGAAGAGTGATTGACTGACCCCTTAGAATGTGGGGAAGGGTTGAAGTCCGGGGGCCCACGTAAGGATACCTGGATCCACTGACCTCTGGGAGGTCTTTCAATCCACCTGGATTTCAGGTGGGGAGAAGGGAGGCAATTTGGGTCGACACAAATAGCTTCCTGGACCCAAAACCGCATGAGTACACGGACACGCACACAGACACTCATGGACTCTGACACGAACCAAAGGTTCGTGTCAGATAATAAGGAGCGAGAATAGGTTGGTTAGGTTAGGTTGGTTAGGTTAGGTTGGTTAGGTTGGTTAGGTTGGTTGGTTAGGTTGGTTGGTTAAGTTGGTTGGTTGGTTAGGTTGGTTCGTTAGGTTGGTTAGGTTGGTTGGTTAGGTTGGTTGGTTAGGTTGGTTAGGTTGGTTGGTTGGTTAGGTTAGGTTGGTTGGTTAGGTTGGTTGGTTAGGTTAGGTTGGTTGGTTAGGTAGGTTGGTTAGGTTGGCTGGTTAGGATGGTTAGGTTGGTTGGTTAGGCTGGTTGGTTGGTTAGGTTGGTTAGTTAGGCTGGTTGGTTAGGTTAGGTTGGTTAGTTTGGTTGGTTAGGTTTGTTGGTTAGGTTAGATTGCTTAGGTTGGTTGATTAGGTTGGTTGATTTGGTTGGTTGATTATGTTGGTTGGTTAGGTTAGGTAGCTTAGGTTGGTTGACTAGGTTGGTTAGGTTGGTTGGTTTGGTTGGTTGGTTAGGTGGGTTAGGTTAGGTGGGTTGTTTGGTTAGGTTGGTTGGTTAGGTGGGATAATTAGGTTAGGTTGGTTGGTTAGGTTAGGTTGCTTAGGTTGGTTGATTAGGTTGCTTAGGTTGGTTGATTAGGTTGGTTAGGTTAGGTTGCTTAGGTTGGTTGATTAGGTTGGTTAGGTTGGTTGGTAAGGTTGGTTAGGTTGGTTAGAATTAGAATTTGAGTTTAGAATTTTAGGTTAGAACAAACATAAGTATGGTTTAATAAGCAATTTAGATAATATGTACGCTTAGGTTGGTTAAGTTGGGTTGGTTAGGGTATGTTGGTAAGGTACAGTTAAGGTTGGTTATTTTGTAGTTGACTGTGTAAGGCAATATTTGTATTATTCCACTGACTGATATATATATATATATATATATATATATATATATATATATATATATATATATATATATATATATATATATATATATTATATATATATACATATTATATATTATATATATAATATATATTATATAATATTATATATATATATATATATATATATATATGTATATATTATATATTATATATATCTATATGTATAAATATTATATTATATATATATATAATAATATATATATATATATAATTATATATATATAATTTCCTGTTTCATTTTTCCTCCGTGGTCTGACATTGTCATATATATATATATATATATATATATATATATATATATATATATATATATAATATATATATATATATATATATATATATATATATATATATATATATATATATATATATATATTTCGGTTAGGTTAGGTTGGTTTAGGCTAGGAAATAGGCTACGTTTGTAAAAATAGCAATAGGTAAAAAAATAAAAAAAATGAATAAAGTATAAATAAATTATAATTTATTTAAAAACAATAAAAATATGAAGAGAAAAAAATAGCTTTAATTTTAGGTAACGTATCTTATCACCGAATGCCTCTGTTCACCTAGCAGTAAATAGGTATCCAGGAGTTGGTTAGGTTGGGTTAGTTTTGGCTAGGAAATAAGCTACGTTTGGAGGGTTAGGTTAGGTTATTTTTGGCTAGGAAATAGGCTAGGTTTGTAGAAATAGGGCAGTAATTGTAGGTAGCGTTTCCTATCACCGAATGCCTCTATTCACCTAGCAGTAAATAGGTATCCAGAAGTTAGTTAGTTAGGTTAGTTTAGATAAGGTTAGGTTAGGTTAAATTAGGTTAGGTTAGATTAGGTTAGGTTAGTTATTGCTGGGAAATAGGCTAGGTTTGTAGAAATAAAAATAGGGTTGTAACTGTTGGTAGCAATTCTTATCACCGAATGCCTCTGTTCACCTAGCAGTAAATTGGTATGTAGGAGTTAGTTAGGATAGGTTAGGTTAGGTTAGATTAGGTTAGATTTGTTTTGGCTAGGAAATAGGCTAGGTTTGTAGAAATAGAAAAAGGGCTGTAATTGTTCGTAACGTTTCCTATCACCGAATGCCTCTGTTCACCTAGTAGTAAGTAAGTATCCAGGAGTTAGTTAGGTTAGATTGGGTTAGATTAGTTTAGGCTAGGAAATAGGCTAGGTTTGTAGAAATTGAAATAGGGCTGTAATTGTTGGTAGCGTTTCCTATCACCGAGTGCCTCTGTTCACCTAGCAGTAAGTAAGTATCCAAAAGTTAGTTAGTTTAGGTTAGGTTAGATTAGGTTACGTTAGTTTTGGCTAAGAAATAGGCTAGGTTTGTAGAAAAAGAAATAGGGCTTTAATTGTTGGTAGCGTTTCCTATCACCGAATTCCTCTGTTCACCTAGCAGTAAATAGGTATCCAGGAGTTAGTTAGGTTAGGTTAGGTTAGATTAGGTTAGGTTGGTTTAGGCCTAGGTTTGTAGAAATAGGGCTGTAATTGTTGGTAGTGTTTCCTATGACCGAATGCCTCTGTTCACCTAGCAGTAAATAGGTATCCAGGAGTTAGTTAGGTTAGGTTAGATTGGGTTAGGTTAGTTAAGGCTAGGAAATAGGCTAGGTTTGTAGAAATAAAAAAAGGGTTCTAATTGTTGGTAGAGTTTCCTATTACCGATTGCCTCTGTTTACCTAGCAGTTAATAGGTATCCAAGAGTTAGTTAGGTTAGGTTAGGTTAGGTTAGATTAGCTTAGGTTAGGTTAGATTAGGTTAGATTAGGTTAGGTTAGATTAAATTAGGTTGGTTTAGGCTAGGTTTGTAGAAATGAGGCTGTAATTGTTGGGAGCGTTTCCTATCACCGAATGCCTGTGTTCACCTAGCAGTAAATAGGTATCCAGGAGTTACTAATTAAGCTAGCTACTTGGGGCATGGTGAGTGAGTGAGGGTTAGTTTAGTCAGTCACTAGTTGGACCTTGTGGGGTGGTGGGTGTTGGAGACCACTATAAGCCTAACATGTATAAAGTGCCTGTCTGCCTGTCCCCCGACTCAATCATGTTACATGTATTGACTAAATGAAGCCTAAGAGAGCATAGCCAAGGCCTAAGATGAGTTATTTGTCAGCAGCAGCAGCAACTTGTGCGACATCAGTGGCAGCGGCGGCATCCCATCCTTTTCTATTTTGGAGCAACAGTAGTAGTAGTAGTAGTAGTCCATTTGTTGTTGGTTAATTTGACTAAATAGTTGCAGTAAGTGCTATCATTAATGGAGAATTGGCTGCTATGTGTGAGTATCCTCCGCCTACCTGCCCGCCCGCCGCAGTTACCATTATCTTGTCTCACTCACTCACATGTGATTAGTTACTACTTGTATACAATAGCAACGGCCATATTACCTACCTATCACCTTGAGAACACTGCGTCTCGTCCCATACATCAGTCAGGTTAAGCACCGTTGACTTTGGTTAGTACTTGGATGGGTGTCCTGCCTGGGAACACCAACTGCTGCTGATGGTATACATATTTGGGCAGTCTCCGTGGGTCAGTGTGTGTGTGTGTGTACAAGAATGTCGCACATGGAAATGTGTACATGCCATTTTAATAATAGTTTACCATCCATGAAGAAAACGTCTACCTATTTCTCATTCCATTGTCTCTCTCTGCCGGCCGGCCTACCTACCTGCTAAAACTTGTCCACTCAATATGCTGTTGAATATCTATCTCCAGTGATCACTTACCCTTAATTCCTACATTATTAACCAAATGATCTCATTAACAAATCTCTACACAAATCAACCACCTACTTTCCTGCTAACATCAATCACAACAACTAATACACTCAACTCAGTCCCAAACACTTTTCTTATTCCTTCCTCAACACCTCGCCCTATATAACCTATCTTACAAAATTAAATTTAAATACCTAACTGCCAACCCATCCCCCATCCCTTCCCCTCCCCTCCCCCCCCCCTCAACCACACTTCCCTCTGTAGCTCCTCCGGACCCCTCCATACCCCAATGACCCCTCCCAAACCAAAACTCTCCACCCCATACAATAGAGGCCGCCGTACCCCTACCCCTCATACCACCCCCACAATTACCCCACAATCCCCATCCCCTGCCCAACACAGAAAATTGCGGCCACAACGCTATATTTAACCAGCTAAAACTTTCGTTCCTTCGCCCATGTACTATTTATTCTTGAAATAAAACAAGGAAAAACACAAACTGGATTTTCCTTTCGTAGTAAAACATATATTTTACAGAACGAGGCCTAAAATAGCACATATTAGATATTGGGTTAATTGTTTACCATTCACAAACTCTTTTGGAAACACCACACTAATTATTAATTAATACATACTTTTAAACACACACACACACACACATGTCAGTTAGCCTAAATTCTCCAACATTCATTCATAAAACCGCCTGTCAGGACTGCAACCTCATCAAACAAAGCTGTCAGGTATTTCTAACTGACAACACAAGATAACAACTTCACATATCAATCATTGCAACTGTTGATCAAAAGATACTAACTAACCTTGCTATGAGATATAAATACAAGTGAAAAATTTGATCCTGAAGGCAACTCCAGCGTGGCCTAGTCGGATAGAACATATTCTTAATCTGGATAGACCTGCATTCGAGCCTGTCGGAACAGTTGCAAGTACAGGGCACAGATTTCTCTGTGTGTCCCCTCATGTAGGAGCATCAGTTTCGATAGACTCTCTGGATAGCCGAAGAGTGATTGACTGACCCCTTAGAATGTGGGGAAGGGTTGAAGTCCGGGGGCCCACGTAAGGATACCTGGATCCACTGACCTCTGGGAGGTCTTTCAATCCACCTGGATTTCAGGTGGGGAGAAGGGAGGCAATTTGGGTCGACACAAATAGCTTCCTGGACCCAAAACCGCATGAGTACACGGACACGCACACAGACACTCATGGACTCTGACACGAACCAAAGGTTCGTGTCAGATAATAAGGAGCGAGAATAGGTTGGTTAGGTTAGGTTGGTTAGGTTAGGTTGGTTAGGTTGGTTAGGTTGGTTGGTTAGGTTGGTTGGTTAAGTTGGTTGGTTGGTTAGGTTGGTTCGTTAGGTTGGTTAGGTTGGTTGGTTAGGTTGGTTGGTTAGGTTGGTTAGGTTGGTTGGTTGGTTAGGTTAGGTTGGTTGGTTAGGTTGGTTGGTTAGGTTAGGTTGGTTGGTTAGGTAGGTTGGTTAGGTTGGCTGGTTAGGATGGTTAGGTTGGTTGGTTAGGCTGGTTGGTTGGTTAGGTTGGTTAGTTAGGCTGGTTGGTTAGGTTAGGTTGGTTAGTTTGGTTGGTTAGGTTTGTTGGTTAGGTTAGATTGCTTAGGTTGGTTGATTAGGTTGGTTGATTTGGTTGGTTGGTTAGGTTAGGTAGCTTAGGTTGGTTGACTAGGTTGGTTAGGTTGGTTGGTTTGGTTGGTTGGTTAGGTGGGTTAGGTTAGGTGGGTTGTTTGGTTAGGTTGGTTGGTTAGGTGGGATAATTAGGTTAGGTTGGTTGGTTAGGTTAGGTTGCTTAGGTTGGTTGATTAGGTTGCTTAGGTTGGTTGATTAGGTTGGTTAGGTTAGGTTGCTTAGGTTGGTTGATTAGGTTGGTTAGGTTGGTTGGTAAGGTTGGTTAGGTTGGTTAGAATTAGAATTTGAGTTTAGAATTTTAGGTTAGAACAAACATAAGTATGGTTTAATAAGCAATTTAGATAATATGTACGCTTAGGTTGGTTAAGTTGGGTTGGTTAGGGTATGTTGGTAAGGTACAGTTAAGGTTGGTTATTTTGTAGTTGACTGTGTAAGGCAATATTTGTATTATTCCACTGACTGATATATATATATATATATATATATATATATATATATATATATATATATATATATATATATATATATATATATATATATATATATATATATATATATATATATATATATATATATATATATATATATATATATATATATATATATATATATATATATATATATATATATATATATATATATATATATATATATATATATATATATATATATATATATATATATATATATATATATATATATATATATATATATATATATATATATATATATATATTTCGGTTAGGTTAGGTTGGTTTAGGCTAGGAAATAGGCTACGTTTGTAAAAATAGCAATAGGTAAAAAAATAAAAAAATGAATAAAGTATAAATAAATTATAATTTATTTAAAAACAATAAAAATATGAAGAGAAAAAAATAGCTTTAATTTTAGGTAACGTATCTTATCACCGAATGCCTCTGTTCACCTAGCAGTAAATAGGTATCCAGGAGTTGGTTAGGTTGGGTTAGTTTTGGCTAGGAAATAAGCTACGTTTGGAGGGTTAGGTTAGGTTATTTTTGGCTAGGAAATAGGCTAGGTTTGTAGAAATAGGGCAGTAATTGTAGGTAGCGTTTCCTATCACCGAATGCCTCTATTCACCTAGCAGTAAATAGGTATCCAGAAGTTAGTTAGTTAGGTTAGTTTAGATAAGGTTAGGTTAGGTTAAATTAGGTTAGGTTAGATTAGGTTAGGTTAGTTATTGCTGGGAAATAGGCTAGGTTTGTAGAAATAAAAATAGGGTTGTAACTGTTGGTAGCAATTCTTATCACCGAATGCCTCTGTTCACCTAGCAGTAAATTGGTATGTAGGAGTTAGTTAGGATAGGTTAGGTTAGGTTAGATTAGGTTAGATTTGTTTTGGCTAGGAAATAGGCTAGGTTTGTAGAAATAGAAAAAGGGCTGTAATTGTTCGTAACGTTTCCTATCACCGAATGCCTCTGTTCACCTAGTAGTAAGTAAGTATCCAGGAGTTAGTTAGGTTAGATTGGGTTAGATTAGTTTAGGCTAGGAAATAGGCTAGGTTTGTAGAAATTGAAATAGGGCTGTAATTGTTGGTAGCGTTTCCTATCACCGAGTGCCTCTGTTCACCTAGCAGTAAGTAAGTATCCAAAAGTTAGTTAGTTTAGGTTAGGTTAGATTAGGTTACGTTAGTTTTGGCTAAGAAATAGGCTAGGTTTGTAGAAAAAGAAATAGGGCTTTAATTGTTGGTAGCGTTTCCTATCACCGAATTCCTCTGTTCACCTAGCAGTAAATAGGTATCCAGGAGTTAGTTAGGTTAGGTTAGGTTAGATTAGGTTAGGTTGGTTTAGGCCTAGGTTTGTAGAAATAGGGCTGTAATTGTTGGTAGTGTTTCCTATGACCGAATGCCTCTGTTCACCTAGCAGTAAATAGGTATCCAGGAGTTAGTTAGGTTAGGTTAGATTGGGTTAGGTTAGTTAAGGCTAGGAAATAGGCTAGGTTTGTAGAAATAAAAAAAGGGTTCTAATTGTTGGTAGAGTTTCCTATTACCGATTGCCTCTGTTTACCTAGCAGTTAATAGGTATCCAAGAGTTAGTTAGGTTAGGTTAGGTTAGGTTAGATTAGCTTAGGTTAGGTTAGATTAGGTTAGATTAGGTTAGGTTAGATTAAATTAGGTTGGTTTAGGCTAGGTTTGTAGAAATGAGGCTGTAATTGTTGGGAGCGTTTCCTATCACCGAATGCCTGTGTTCACCTAGCAGTAAATAGGTATCCAGGAGTTACTAATTAAGCTAGCTACTTGGGGCATGGTGAGTGAGTGAGGGTTAGTTTGTCAGTCACTAGTTGGACCTTGTGGGGTGGTGGGTGTTGGAGACCACTATAAGCCTAACATGTATAAAGTGCCTGTCTGCCTGTCCCCCGACTCAATCATGTTACATGTATTGACTAAATGAAGCCTAAGAGAGCATAGCCAAGGCCTAAGATGAGTTATTTGTCAGCAGCAGCAGCAACTTGTGCGACATCAGTGGCAGCGGCGGCATCCCATCCTTTTCTATTTTGGAGCAACAGTAGTAGTAGTAGTAGTAGTCCATTTGTTGTTGGTTAATTTGACTAAATAGTTGCAGTAAGTGCTATCATTAATGGAGAATTGGCTGCTATGTGTGAGTATCCTCCGCCTACCTGCCCGCCCGCCGCAGTTACCATTATCTTGTCTCACTCACTCACATGTGATTAGTTACTACTTGTATACAATAGCAACGGCCATATTACCTACCTATCACCTTGAGAACACTGCGTCTCGTCCCATACATCAGTCAGGTTAAGCACCGTTGACTTTGGTTAGTACTTGGATGGGTGTCCTGCCTGGGAACACCAACTGCTGCTGATGGTATACATATTTGGGCAGTCTCCGTGGGTCAGTGTGTGTGTGTGTGTACAAGAATGTCGCACATGGAAATGTGTACATGCCATTTTAATAATAGTTTACCATCCATGAAGAAAACGTCTACCTATTTCTCATTCCATTGTCTCTCTCTGCCGGCCGGCCTACCTACCTGCTAAAACTTGTCCACTCAATATGCTGTTGAATATCTATCTCCAGTGATCACTTACCCTTAATTCCTACATTATTAACCAAATGATCTCATTAACAAATCTCTACACAAATCAACCACCTACTTTCCTGCTAACATCAATCACAACAACTAATACACTCAACTCAGTCCCAAACACTTTTCTTATTCCTTCCTCAACACCTCGCCCTATATAACCTATCTTACAAAATTAAATTTAAATACCTAACTGCCAACCCATCCCCCATCCCTTCCCCTCCCCTCCCCCCCCCCCCTCAACCACACTTCCCTCTGTAGCTCCTCCGGACCCCTCCATACCCCAATGACCCCTCCCAAACCAAAACTCTCCACCCCATACAATAGAGGCCGCCGTACCCCTACCCCTCATACCACCCCCACAATTACCCCACAATCCCCATCCCCTGCCCAACACAGAAAATTGCGGCCACAACGCTATATTTAACCAGCTAAAACTTTCGTTCCTTCGCCCATGTACTATTTATTCTTGAAATAAAACAAGGAAAAACACAAACTGGATTTTCCTTTCGTAGTAAAACATATATTTTACAGAACGAGGCCTAAAATAGCACATATTAGATATTGGGTTAATTGTTTACCATTCACAAACTCTTTTGGAAACACCACACTAATTATTAATTAGTACATACTTTTAAACACACACACACACACACACATGTCAGTTAGCCTAAATTCTCCAACATTCATTCATAAAACCGCCTGTCAGGACTGCAACCTCATCAAACAAAGCTGTCAGGTATTTCTAACTGACAACACAAGATAACAACTTCACATATCAATCATTGCAACTGTTGATCAAAAGATACTAACTAACCTTGCTATGAGATATAAATACAAGTGAAAAATTTGATCCTGAAGGCAACTCCAGCGTGGCCTAGTCGGATAGAACATATTCTTAATCTGGATAGACCTGCATTCGAGCCTGTCGGAACAGTTGCAAGTACAGGTCACAGATTTCTCTGTGTGTCCCCTCATGTAGGAGCATCAGTTTCGATAGACTCTCTGGATAGCCGAAGAGTGATTGACTGACCCCTTAGAATGTGGGGAAGGGTTGAAGTCCGGGGGCCCACGTAAGGATACCTGGATCCACTGACCTCTGGGAGGTCTTTCAATCCACCTGGATTTCAGGTGGGGAGAAGGGAGGCAATTTGGGTCGACACAAATAGCTTCCTGGACCCAAAACCGCATGAGTACACGGACACGCACACAGACACTCATGGACTCTGACACGAACCAAAGGTTCGTGTCAGATAATAAGGAGCGAGAATAGGTTGGTTAGGTTAGGTTGGTTAGGTTAGGTTGGTTAGGTTGGTTGGTTAGGTTGGTTGGTTAAGTTGGTTGGTTGGTTAGGTTGGTTCGTTAGGTTGGTTAGGTTGGTTGGTTAGGTTGGTTGGTTAGGTTGGTTGGTTAGGTTGGTTAGGTTGGTTGGTTGGTTAGGTTAGGTTGGTTGGTTAGGTTGGTTGGTTAGGTTAGGTTGGTTGGTTAGGTAGGTTGGTTAGGTTGGCTGGTTAGGATGGTTAGGTTGGTTGGTTAGGCTGGTTGGTTGGTTAGGTTGGTTAGTTAGGCTGGTTGGTTAGGTTAGGTTGGTTAGTTTGGTTGGTAAGGTTTGTTGGTTAGGTTAGATTGCTTAGGTTGGTTGATTAGGTTGGTTGATTTGGTTGGTTGATTATGTTGGTTGGTTAGGTTAGGTAGCTTAGGTTGGTTGACTAGGTTGGTTAGGTTGGTTGGTTTGGTTGGTTGGTTAGGTGGGTTAGGTTAGGTGGGTTGTTTGGTTAGGTTGGTTGGTTAGGTGGGATAATTAGGTTAGGTTGGTTGGTTAGGTTAGGTTGCTTAGGTTGGTTGATTAGGTTGCTTAGGTTGGTTGATTAGGTTGGTTAGGTTAGGTTGCTTAGGTTGGTTGATTAGGTTGGTTAGGTTGGTTGGTAAGGTTGGTTAGGTTGGTTAGAATTAGAATTTGAGTTTAGAA
Source organism: Procambarus clarkii (assembly GCF_040958095.1). NCBI lineage: Eukaryota > Metazoa > Arthropoda > Malacostraca > Decapoda > Cambaridae > Procambarus > Procambarus clarkii. The sequence goes on along the minus strand of NW_027189831.1, from coordinate 38,742 downwards.
TTTTAGGTTAGAACAAACATAAGTATGGTTTAATAAGCAATTTAGATAATATGTACGCTTAGGTTGGTTAAGTTGGGTTGGTTAGGGTATGTTGGTAAGGTACAGTTAAGGTTGGTTATTTTGTAGTTGACTGTGTAAGGCAATATTTGTATTATTCCACTGACTGATATATATATATATATATATATATATATATATATATATATATATATATATATATATATATATATATATATATATATATATATACATACATATATATATATATATATATATATATATATATATATATATATATATATATTTTGCAATATTTATTTTGCAATATATATAGGTTAGGTTGGTTTAGGCTAGGAAATAGGCTACGTTTGTAAAAATAGCAATAGGTAAAAAAATAAAAAAAATGAATAAAGTATAAATAAATTATAATTTATTTAAAAACAATAAAAATATGAAGAGAAAAAAATAGCTTTAATTTTAGGTAACGTATCTTATCACCGAATGCCTCTGTTCACCTAGCAGTAAATAGGTATCCAGGAGTTGGTTAGGTTGGGTTAGTTTTGGCTAGGAAATAAGCTACGTTTGGAGGGTTAGGTTAGGTTATTTTTGGCTAGGAAATAGGCTAGGTTTGTAGAAATAGGGCAGTAATTGTAGGTAGCGTTTCCTATCACCGAATGCCTCTATTCACCTAGCAGTAAATAGGTATCCAGAAGTTAGTTAGTTAGGTTAGTTTAGATAAGGTTAGGTTAGGTTAAATTAGGTTAGGTTAGATTAGGTTAGGTTAGTTATTGCTGGGAAATAGGCTAGGTTTGTAGAAATAAAAATAGGGTTGTAACTGTTGGTAGCAATTCTTATCACCGAATGCCTCTGTTCACCTAGCAGTAAATTGGTATGTAGGAGTTAGTTAGGATAGGTTAGGTTAGGTTAGATTAGGTTAGATTTGTTTTGGCTAGGAAATAGGCTAGGTTTGTAGAAATAGAAAAAGGGCTGTAATTGTTCGTAACGTTTCCTATCACCGAATGCCTCTGTTCACCTAGTAGTAAGTAAGTATCCAGGAGTTAGTTAGGTTAGATTGGGTTAGATTAGTTTAGGCTAGGAAATAGGCTAGGTTTGTAGAAATTGAAATAGGGCTGTAATTGTTGGTAGCGTTTCCTATCACCGAGTGCCTCTGTTCACCTAGCAGTAAGTAAGTATCCAAAAGTTAGTTAGTTTAGGTTAGGTTAGATTAGGTTACGTTAGTTTTGGCTAAGAAATAGGCTAGGTTTGTAGAAAAAGAAATAGGGCTTTAATTGTTGGTAGCGTTTCCTATCACCGAATTCCTCTGTTCACCTAGCAGTAAATAGGTATCCAGGAGTTAGTTAGGTTAGGTTAGGTTAGATTAGGTTAGGTTGGTTTAGGCCTAGGTTTGTAGAAATAGGGCTGTAATTGTTGGTAGTGTTTCCTATGACCGAATGCCTCTGTTCACCTAGCAGTAAATAGGTATCCAGGAGTTAGTTAGGTTAGGTTAGATTGGGTTAGGTTAGTTAAGGCTAGGAAATAGGCTAGGTTTGTAGAAATAAAAAAAGGGTTCTAATTGTTGGTAGAGTTTCCTATTACCGATTGCCTCTGTTTACCTAGCAGTTAATAGGTATCCAAGAGTTAGTTAGGTTAGGTTAGGTTAGGTTAGATTAGCTTAGGTTAGGTTAGATTAGGTTAGATTAGGTTAGGTTAGATTAAATTAGGTTGGTTTAGGCTAGGTTTGTAGAAATGAGGCTGTAATTGTTGGGAGCGTTTCCTATCACCGAATGCCTGTGTTCACCTAGCAGTAAATAGGTATCCAGGAGTTACTAATTAAGCTAGCTACTTGGGGCATGGTGAGTGAGTGAGGGTTAGTTTGTCAGTCACTAGTTGGACCTTGTGGGGTGGTGGGTGTTGGAGACCACTATAAGCCTAACATGTATAAAGTGCCTGTCTGCCTGTCCCCCGACTCAATCATGTTACATGTATTGACTAAATGAAGCCTAAGAGAGCATAGCCAAGGCCTAAGATGAGTTATTTGTCAGCAGCAGCAGCAACTTGTGCGACATCAGTGGCAGCGGCGGCATCCCATCCTTTTCTATTTTGGAGCAACAGTAGTAGTAGTAGTAGTAGTCCATTTGTTGTTGGTTAATTTGACTAAATAGTTGCAGTAAGTGCTATCATTAATGGAGAATTGGCTGCTATGTGTGAGTATCCTCCGCCTACCTGCCCGCCCGCCGCAGTTACCATTATCTTGTCTCACTCACTCACATGTGATTAGTTACTACTTGTATACAATAGCAACGGCCATATTACCTACCTATCACCTTGAGAACACTGCGTCTCGTCCCATACATCAGTCAGGTTAAGCACCGTTGACTTTGGTTAGTACTTGGATGGGTGTCCTGCCTGGGAACACCAACTGCTGCTGATGGTATACATATTTGGGCAGTCTCCGTGGGTCAGTGTGTGTGTGTGTGTACAAGAATGTCGCACATGGAAATGTGTACATGCCATTTTAATAATAGTTTACATCCATGAAGAAAACGTCTACCTATTTCTCATTCCATTGTCTCTCTCTGCCGGCCGGCCTACCTACCTGCTAAAACTTGTCCACTCAATATGCTGTTGAATATCTATCTCCAGTGATCACTTACCCTTAATTCCTACATTATTAACCAAATGATCTCATTAACAAATCTCTACACAAATCAACCACCTACTTTCCTGCTAACATCAATCACAACAACTAATACACTCAACTCAGTCCCAAACACTTTTCTTATTCCTTCCTCAACACCTCGCCCTATATAACCTATCTTACAAAATTAAATTTAAATACCTAACTGCCAACCCATCCCCCATCCCTTCCCCTCCCCTCCCCCCCCCCCTCAACCACACTTCCCTCTGTAGCTCCTCCGGACCCCTCCATACCCCAATGACCCCTCCCAAACCAAAACTCTCCACCCCATACAATAGAGGCCGCCGTACCCCTACCCCTCATACCACCCCCACAATTACCCCACAATCCCCATCCCCTGCCCAACACAGAAAATTGCGGCCACAACGCTATATTTAACCAGCTAAAACTTTCGTTCCTTCGCCCATGTACTATTTATTCTTGAAATAAAACAAGGAAAAACACAAACTGGATTTTCCTTTCGTAGTAAAACATATATTTTACAGAACGAGGCCTAAAATAGCACATATTAGATATTGGGTTAATTGTTTACCATTCACAAACTCTTTTGGAAACACCACACTAATTATTAATTAATACATACTTTTAAACACACACACACACACACATGTCAGTTAGCCTAAATTCTCCAACATTCATTCATAAAACCGCCTGTCAGGACTGCAACCTCATCAAACAAAGCTGTCAGGTATTTCTAACTGACAACACAAGATAACAACTTCACATATCAATCATTGCAACTGTTGATCAAAAGATACTAACTAACCTTGCTATGAGATATAAATACAAGTGAAAAATTTGATCCTGAAGGCAACTCCAGCGTGGCCTAGTCGGATAGAACATATTCTTAATCTGGATAGACCTGCATTCGAGCCTGTCGGAACAGTTGCAAGTACAGGGCACAGATTTCTCTGTGTGTCCCCTCATGTAGGAGCATCAGTTTCGATAGACTCTCTGGATAGCAGAAGAGTGATTGACTGACCCCTTAGAATGTGGGGAAGGGTTGAAGTCCGGGGGCCCACGTAAGGATACCTGGATCCACTGACCTCTGGGAGGTCTTTCAATCCACCTGGATTTCAGGTGGGGAGAAGGGAGGCAATTTGGGTCGACACAAATAGCTTCCTGGACCCAAAACCGCATGAGTACACGGACACGCACACAGACACTCATGGACTCTGACACGAACCGAAGGTTCGTGTCAGAAAATAAGGAGCGAGAATAGGTTGGTTAGGTTAAGTTGGTTAGGTTAGGTTGGTTAGGTTGGTTGGTTAGGTTGGTTGGTTAAGTTGGTTGGTTGGTTGGTTAGGTTGGTTAGGTTGGTTGGTTGGTTAGGTTAGGTTGGTTGGTTAGGTTGGTTGGTTAGGTTAGGTTGGTTGGTTAGGTAGGTTGGTTAGGTTGGCTGGTTAGGATGGTTAGGTTGGTTGGTTAGGCTGGTTGGTTGGTTAGGTTGGTTAGTTAGGCTGGTTGGTTAGGTTAGGTTGGTTAGTTTGGTTGGTTAGGTTTGTTGGTTAGGTTAGATTGCTTAGGTTGGTTGATTAGGTTGGTTGATTTGGTTGGTTGATTTTGTTGGTTGGTTAGGTTAGGTAGCTTAGGTTGGTTGACTAGGTTGGTTAGGTTGGTTGGTTTGGTTGGTTGGTTAGGTGGGTTAGGTTAGGTGGGTTGTTTGGTTAGGTTGGTTGGTTAGGTGGGATAATTAGGTTAGGTTGGTTGGTTAGGTTAGGTTGCTTAGGTTGGTTGATTAGGTTGCTTAGGTTGGTTGATTAGGTTGGTTAGGTTAGGTTGCTTAGGTTGGTTGATTAGGTTGGTTAGGTTGGTTGGTAAGGTTGGTTAGGTTGGTTAGAATTAGAATTTGAGTTTAGAATTTTAGGTTAGAACAAACATAAGTATGGTTTAATAAGCAATTTAGATAATATGTACGCTTAGGTTGGTTAAGTTGGGTTGGTTAGGGTATGTTGGTAAGGTACAGTTAAGGTTGGTTATTTTGTAGTTGACTGTGTAAGGCAATATTTGTATTATTCCACTGACTGATATATATATATATATATATATATATATATATATATATATATATATATATATATATATATATATATATATATATATATATATATATATATATATACATATATATATATATAAAAGTTTGTGAGGGTACCACCTCTGGTGCCAATGTGGGGACCCATAGCCTCGGAGAAGAAAATAAAAAGTGTTCAGAGGAGACCTTGTGGTCTCTCACTGAACACTAATATTATCTTCTCCTACCACCCCCATTCTTTTGTATGTACACATATATATTTACTTTATTTGAACTTTGTTACAAAAAAGGAGTTACATATGGGTTACAAAGATGGTTGTCATAGGTTGTCGAGTTCCTCCAGCTCCTCAGATGGCGGGCAGGAACCCTGGATGCAGTGCGCATTTCCCCTCTGTATCGCCACACATATATACATTTATATATATATATATATATATATATATATATATATATATATATATATATATATATATATATATATATAAATATATATATATATATATATATATATATATATATATATATATATATATATATATATATATATATATATATATATATATATATTTCGGTTAGGTTAGGTTGGTTTAGGCTAGGAAATAGGCTACGTTTGTAAAAATAGCAATAGGTAAAAAAATAAAAAAAATGAATAAAGTATAAATAAATTATAATTTATTTAAAAACAATAAAAATATGAAGAGAAAAAAATAGCTTTAATTTTAGGTAACGTATCTTATCACCGAATGCCTCTGTTCACCTAGCAGTAAATAGGTATCCAGGAGTTGGTTAGGTTAGGTTAGTTTTGGCTAGGAAATAAGCTACGTTTGGAGGGTTAGGTTAGGTTATTTTTGGCTAGGAAATAGGCTAGGTTTGTAGAAATAGGGCAGTAATTGTAGGTAGCGTTTCCTATCACCGAATGCCTCTATTCACCTAGCAGTAAATAGGTATCCAGAAGTTAGTTAGTTAGGTTAGTTTAGATAAGGTTAGGTTAGGTTAAATTAGGTTAGGTTAGATTAGGTTAGGTTAGTTATTGCTGGGAAATAGGCTAGGTTTGTAGAAATAAAAATAGGGTTGTAACTGTTGGTAGCAATTCTTATCACCGAATGCCTCTGTTCACCTAGCAGTAAATTGGTATGTAGGAGTTAGTTAGGATAGGTTAGGTTAGGTTAGATTAGGTTAGATTTGTTTTGGCTAGGAAATAGGCTAGGTTTGTAGAAATAGAAAAAGGGCTGTAATTGTTCGTAACGTTTCCTATCACCGAATGCCTCTGTTCACCTAGTAGTAAGTAAGTATCCAGGAGTTAGTTAGGTTAGATTGGGTTAGATTAGTTTAGGCTAGGAAATAGGCTAGGTTTGTAGAAATTGAAATAGGGCTGTAATTGTTGGTAGCGTTTCCTATCACCGAGTGCCTCTGTTCACCTAGCAGTAAGTAAGTATCCAAAAGTTAGTTAGTTTAGGTTAGGTTAGATTAGGTTACGTTAGTTTTGGCTAAGAAATAGGCTAGGTTTGTAGAAAAAGAAATAGGGCTTTAATTGTTGGTAGCGTTTCCTATCACCGAATTCCTCTGTTCACCTAGCAGTAAATAGGTATCCAGGAGTTAGTTAGGTTAGGTTAGGTTAGATTAGGTTAGGTTGGTTTAGGCCTAGGTTTGTAGAAATAGGGCTGTAATTGTTGGTAGTGTTTCCTATGACCGAATGCCTCTGTTCACCTAGCAGTAAATAGGTATCCAGGAGTTAGTTAGGTTAGGTTAGATTGGGTTAGGTTAGTTAAGGCTAGGAAATAGGCTAGGTTTATAGAAATAAAAAAAGGGTTCTAATTGTTGGTAGAGTTTCCTATTACCGATTGCCTCTGTTTACCTAGCAGTTAATAGGTATCCAAGAGTTAGTTAGGTTAGGTTAGGTTAGGTTAGATTAGCTTAGGTTAGGTTAGATTAGGTTAGATTAGGTTAGGTTAGATTAAATTAGGTTGGTTTAGGCTAGGTTTGTAGAAATGAGGCTGTAATTGTTGGGAGCGTTTCCTATCACCGAATGCCTGTGTTCACCTAGCAGTAAATAGGTATCCAGGAGTTACTAATTAAGCTAGCTACTTGGGGCATGGTGAGTGAGTGAGGGTTAGTTTGTCAGTCACTAGTTGGACCTTGTGGGGTGGTGGGTGTTGGAGACCACTATAAGCCTAACATGTATAAAGTGCCTGTCTGCCTGTCCCCCGACTCAATCATGTTACATGTATTGACTAAATGAAGCCTAAGAGAGCATAGCCAAGGCCTAAGATGAGTTATTTGTCAGCAGCAGCAGCAACTTGTGCGACATCAGTGGCAGCGGCGGCATCCCATCCTTTTCTATTTTGGAGCAACAGTAGTAGTAGTAGTAGTAGTCCATTTGTTGTTGGTTAATTTGACTAAATAGTTGCAGTAAGTGCTATCATTAATGGAGAATTGGCTGCTATGTGTGAGTATCCTCCGCCTACCTGCCCGCCCGCCGCAGTTACCATTATCTTGTCTCACTCACTCACATGTGATTAGTTACTACTTGTATACAATAGCAACGGCCATATTACCTACCTATCACCTTGAGAACACTGCGTCTCGTCCCATACATCAGTCAGGTTAAGCACCGTTGACTTTGGTTAGTACTTGGATGGGTGTCCTGCCTGGGAACACCAACTGCTGCTGATGGTATACATATTTGGGCAGTCTCCGTGGGTCAGTGTGTGTGTGTGTGTACAAGAATGTCGCACATGGAAATGTGTACATGCCATTTTAATAATAGTTTACATCCATGAAGAAAACGTCTACCTATTTCTCATTCCATTGTCTCTCTCTGCCGGCCGGCCTACCTACCTGCTAAAACTTGTCCACTCAATATGCTGTTGAATATCTATCTCCAGTGATCACTTACCCTTAATTCCTACATTATTAACCAAATGATCTCATTAACAAATCTCTACACAAATCAACCACCTACTTTCCTGCTAACATCAATCACAACAACTAATACACTCAACTCAGTCCCAAACACTTTTCTTATTCCTTCCTCAACACCTCGCCCTATATAACCTATCTTACAAAATTAAATTTAAATACCTAACTGCCAACCCATCCCCCATCCCTTCCCCTCCCCTCCCCCCCCCCCCTCAACCACACTTCCCTCTGTAGCTCCTCCGGACCCCTCCATACCCCAATGACCCCTCCCAAACCAAAACTCTCCACCCCATACAATAGAGGCCGCCGTACCCCTACCCCTCATACCACCCCCACAATTACCCCACAATCCCCATCCCCTGCCCAACACAGAAAATTGCGGCCACAACGCTATATTTAACCAGCTAAAACTTTCGTTCCTTCGCCCATGTACTATTTATTCTTGAAATAAAACAAGGAAAAACACAAACTGGATTTTCCTTTCGTAGTAAAACATATATTTTACAGAACGAGGCCTAAAATAGCACATATTAGATATTGGGTTAATTGTTTACCATTCACAAACTCTTTTGGAAACACCACACTAATTATTAATTAATACATACTTTTAAACACACACACACACACACATGTCAGTTAGCCTAAATTCTCCAACATTCATTCATAAAACCGCCTGTCAGGACTGCAACCTCATCAAACAAAGCTGTCAGGTATTTCTAACTGACAACACAAGATAACAACTTCACATATCAATCATTGCAACTGTTGATCAAAAGATACTAACTAACCTTGCTATGAGATATAAATACAAGTGAAAAATTTGATCCTGAAGGCAACTCCAGCGTGGCCTAGTCGGATAGAACATATTCTTAATCTGGATAGACCTGCATTCGAGCCTGTCGGAACAGTTGCAAGTACAGGGCACAGATTTCTCTGTGTGTCCCCTCATGTAGGAGCATCAGTTTCGATAGACTCTCTGGATAGCCGAAGAGTGATTGACTGACCCCTTAGAATGTGGGGAAGGGTTGAAGTCCGGGGGCCCACGTAAGGATACCTGGATCCACTGACCTCTGGGAGGTCTTTCAATCCACCTGGATTTCAGGTGGGGAGAAGGGAGGCAATTTGGGTCGACACAAATAGCTTCCTGGACCCAAAACCGCATGAGTACACGGACACGCACACAGACACTCATGGACTCTGACACGAACCGAAGGTTCGTGTCAGAAAATAAGGAGCGAGAATAGGTTGGTTAGGTTAGGTTGGTTAGGTTAGGTTGGTTAGGTTGGTTGGTTAGGTTGGTTGGTTAAGTTGGTTGGTTGGTTGGTTAGGTTGGTTAGGTTGGTTGGTTGGTTAGGTTAGGTTGGTTGGTTAGGTTGGTTGGTTAGGTTAGGTTGGTTGGTTAGGTAGGTTGGTTAGGTTGGCTGGTTAGGATGGTTAGGTTGGTTGGTTAGGCTGGTTGGTTGGTTAGGTTGGTTAGTTAGGCTGGTTGGTTAGGTTAGGTTGGTTAGTTTGGTTGGTTAGGTTTGTTGGTTAGGTTAGATTGCTTAGGTTGGTTGATTAGGTTGGTTGATTTGGTTGGTTGATTTTGTTGGTTGGTTAGGTTAGGTAGCTTAGGTTGGTTGACTAGGTTGGTTAGGTTGGTTGGTTTGGTTGGTTGGTTAGGTGGGTTAGGTTAGGTGGGTTGTTTGGTTAGGTTGGTTGGTTAGGTGGGATAATTAGGTTAGGTTGGTTGGTTAGGTTAGGTTGCTTAGGTTGGTTGATTAGGTTGCTTAGGTTGGTTGATTAGGTTGGTTAGGTTAGGTTGCTTAGGTTGGTTGATTAGGTTGGTTAGGTTGGTTGGTAAGGTTGGTTAGGTTGGTTAGAATTAGAATTTGAGTTTAGAATTTTAGGTTAGAACAAACATAAGTATGGTTTAATAAGCAATTTAGATAATATGTACGCTTAGGTTGGTTAAGTTGGGTTGGTTAGGGTATGTTGGTAAGGTACAGTTAAGGTTGGTTATTTTGTAGTTGACTGTGTAAGGCAATATTTGTATTATTCCACTGACTGATATATATATATATATATATATATATATATATATATATATATATATATATATATATATATATATATATATATATATATATATATATATATATATACATATATATATATATAAAAGTTTGTGAGGGTACCACCTCTGGTGCCAATGTGGGGACCCATAGCCTCGGAGAAGAAAATAAAAAGTGTTCAGAGGAGACCTTGTGGTCTCTCACTGAACACTAATATTATCTTCTCCTACCACCCCCATTCTTTTGTATGTACACATATATATTTACTTTATTTGAACTTTGTTACAAAAAAGGAGTTACATATGGGTTACAAAGATGGTTGTCATAGGTTGTCGAGTTCCTCCAGCTCCTCAGATGGCGGGCAGGAACCCTGGATGCAGTGCGCATTTCCCCTCTGTATCGCCACACATATATACATTTATATATATATATATATATATATATATATATATATATATATATATATATATATATATATATATATATATATATATAATATATATATATATATATATATATATATATATATATATATATATATATATATATATATATATATATATATATATATATATATATATATTTCGGTTAGGTTAGGTTGGTTTAGGCTAGGAAATAGGCTACGTTTGTAAAAATAGCAATAGGTAAAAAAATAAAAAAAATGAATAAAGTATAAATAAATTATAATTTATTTAAAAACAATAAAAATATGAAGAGAAAAAAATAGCTTTAATTTTAGGTAACGTATCTTATCACCGAATGCCTCTGTTCACCTAGCAGTAAATAGGTATCCAGGAGTTGGTTAGGTTAGGTTAGTTTTGGCTAGGAAATAAGCTACGTTTGGAGGGTTAGGTTAGGTTATTTTTGGCTAGGAAATAGGCTAGGTTTGTAGAAATAGGGCAGTAATTGTAGGTAGCGTTTCCTATCACCGAATGCCTCTATTCACCTAGCAGTAAATAGGTATCCAGAAGTTAGTTAGTTAGGTTAGTTTAGATAAGGTTAGGTTAGGTTAAATTAGGTTAGGTTAGATTAGGTTAGGTTAGTTATTGCTGGGAAATAGGCTAGGTTTGTAGAAATAAAAATAGGGTTGTAACTGTTGGTAGCAATTCTTATCACCGAATGCCTCTGTTCACCTAGCAGTAAATTGGTATGTAGGAGTTAGTTAGGATAGGTTAGGTTAGGTTAGATTAGGTTAGATTTGTTTTGGCTAGGAAATAGGCTAGGTTTGTAGAAATAGAAAAAGGGCTGTAATTGTTCGTAACGTTTCCTATCACCGAATGCCTCTGTTCACCTAGTAGTAAGTAAGTATCCAGGAGTTAGTTAGGTTAGATTGGGTTAGATTAGTTTAGGCTAGGAAATAGGCTAGGTTTGTAGAAATTGAAATAGGGCTGTAATTGTTGGTAGCGTTTCCTATCACCGAGTGCCTCTGTTCACCTAGCAGTAAGTAAGTATCCAAAAGTTAGTTAGTTTAGGTTAGGTTAGATTAGGTTACGTTAGTTTTGGCTAAGAAATAGGCTAGGTTTGTAGAAAAAGAAATAGGGCTTTAATTGTTGGTAGCGTTTCCTATCACCGAATTCCTCTGTTCACCTAGCAGTAAATAGGTATCCAGGAGTTAGTTAGGTTAGGTTAGGTTAGATTAGGTTAGGTTGGTTTAGGCCTAGGTTTGTAGAAATAGGGCTGTAATTGTTGGTAGTGTTTCCTATGACCGAATGCCTCTGTTCACCTAGCAGTAAATAGGTATCCAGGAGTTAGTTAGGTTAGGTTAGATTGGGTTAGGTTAGTTAAGGCTAGGAAATAGGCTAGGTTTGTAGAAATAAAAAAAGGGTTCTAATTGTTGGTAGAGTTTCCTATTACCGATTGCCTCTGTTTACCTAGCAGTTAATAGGTATCCAAGAGTTAGTTAGGTTAGGTTAGGTTAGGTTAGATTAGCTTAGGTTAGGTTAGATTAGGTTAGATTAGGTTAGGTTAGATTAAATTAGGTTGGTTTAGGCTAGGTTTGTAGAAATGAGGCTGTAATTGTTGGGAGCGTTTCCTATCACCGAATGCCTGTGTTCACCTAGCAGTAAATAGGTATCCAGGAGTTACTAATTAAGCTAGCTACTTGGGGCATGGTGAGTGAGTGAGGGTTAGTTAGTCAGTCACTAGTTGGACCTTGTGGGGTGGTGGGTGTTGGAGACCACTATAAGCCTAACATGTATAAAGTGCCTGTCTGCCTGTCCCCCGACTCAATCATGTTACATGTATTGACTAAATGAAGCCTAAGAGAGCATAGCCAAGGCCTAAGATGAGTTATTTGTCAGCAGCAGCAGCAACTTGTGCGACATCAGTGGCAGCGGCGGCATCCCATCCTTTTCTATTTTGGAGCAACAGTAGTAGTAGTAGTAGTAGTCCATTTGTTGTTGGTTAATTTGACTAAATAGTTGCAGTAAGTGCTATCATTAATGGAGAATTGGCTGCTATGTGTGAGTATCCTCCGCCTACCTGCCCGCCCGCCGCAGTTACCATTATCTTGTCTCACTCACTCACATGTGATTAGTTACTACTTGTATACAATAGCAACGGCCATATTACCTACCTATCACCTTGAGAACACTGCGTCTCGTCCCATACATCAGTCAGGTTAAGCACCGTTGACTTTGGTTAGTACTTGGATGGGTGTCCTGCCTGGGAACACCAACTGCTGCTGATGGTATACATATTTGGGCAGTCTCCGTGGGTCAGTGTGTGTGTGTGTGTACAAGAATGTCGCACATGGAAATGTGTACATGCCATTTTAATAATAGTTTACATCCATGAAGAAAACGTCTACCTATTTCTCATTCCATTGTCTCTCTCTGCCGGCCGGCCTACCTACCTGCTAAAACTTGTCCACTCAATATGCTGTTGAATATCTATCTCCAGTGATCACTTACCCTTAATTCCTACATTATTAACCAAATGATCTCATTAACAAATCTCTACACAAATCAACCACCTACTTTCCTGCTAACATCAATCACAACAACTAATACACTCAACTCAGTCCCAAACACTTTTCTTATTCCTTCCTCAACACCTCGCCCTATATAACCTATCTTACAAAATTAAATTTAAATACCTAACTGCCAACCCATCCCCCATCCCTTCCCCTCCCCTCCCCCCCCCCCTCAACCACACTTCCCTCTGTAGCTCCTCCGGACCCCTCCATACCCCAATGACCCCTCCCAAACCAAAACTCTCCACCCCATACAATAGAGGCCGCCGTACCCCTACCCCTCATACCACCCCCACAATTACCCCACAATCCCCATCCCCTGCCCAACACAGAAAATTGCGGCCACAACGCTATATTTAACCAGCTAAAACTTTCGTTCCTTCGCCCATGTACTATTTATTCTTGAAATAAAACAAGGAAAAACACAAACTGGATTTTCCTTTCGTAGTAAAACATATATTTTACAGAACGAGGCCTAAAATAGCACATATTAGATATTGGGTTAATTGTTTACCATTCACAAACTCTTTTGGAAACACCACACTAATTATTAATTAATACATACTTTTAAACACACACACACACACACATGTCAGTTAGCCTAAATTCTCCAACATTCATTCATAAAACCGCCTGTCAGGACTGCAACCTCATCAAACAAAGCTGTCAGGTATTTCTAACTGACAACACAAGATAACAACTTCACATATCAATCATTGCAACTGTTGATCAAAAGATACTAACTAACCTTGCTATGAGATATAAATACAAGTGAAAAATTTGATCCTGAAGGCAACTCCAGCGTGGCCTAGTCGGATAGAACATATTCTTAATCTGGATAGACCTGCATTCGAGCCTGTCGGAACAGTTGCAAGTACAGGGCACAGATTTCTCTGTGTGTCCCCTCATGTAGGAGCATCAGTTTCGATAGACTCTCTGGATAGCCGAAGAGTGATTGACTGACCCCTTAGAATGTGGGGAAGGGTTGAAGTCCGGGGGCCCACGTAAGGATACCTGGATCCACTGACCTCTGGGAGGTCTTTCAATCCACCTGGATTTCAGGTGGGGAGAAGGGAGGCAATTTGGGTCGACACAAATAGCTTCCTGGACCCAAAACCGCATGAGTACACGGACACGCACACAGACACTCATGGACTCTGACACGAACCGAAGGTTCGTGTCAGAAAATAAGGAGCGAGAATAGGTTGGTTAGGTTAGGTTGGTTAGGTTAGGTTGGTTAGGTTGGTTGGTTAGGTTGGTTGGTTAAGTTGGTTGGTTGGTTGGTTAGGTTGGTTAGGTTGGTTGGTTGGTTAGGTTAGGTTGGTTGGTTAGGTTGGTTGGTTAGGTTAGGTTGGTTGGTTAGGTAGGTTGGTTAGGTTGGCTGGTTAGGATGGTTAGGTTGGTTGGTTAGGCTGGTTGGTTGGTTAGGTTGGTTAGTTAGGCTGGTTGGTTAGGTTAGGTTGGTTAGTTTGGTTGGTTAGGTTTGTTGGTTAGGTTAGATTGCTTAGGTTGGTTGATTAGGTTGGTTGATTTGGTTGGTTGATTTTGTTGGTTGGTTAGGTTAGGTAGCTTAGGTTGGTTGACTAGGTTGGTTAGGTTGGTTGGTTTGGTTGGTTGGTTAGGTGGGTTAGGTTAGGTGGGTTGTTTGGTTAGGTTGGTTGGTTAGGTGGGATAATTAGGTTAGGTTGGTTGGTTAGGTTAGGTTGCTTAGGTTGGTTGATTAGGTTGCTTAGGTTGGTTGATTAGGTTGGTTAGGTTAGGTTGCTTAGGTTGGTTGATTAGGTTGGTTAGGTTGGTTGGTAAGGTTGGTTAGGTTGGTTAGAATTAGAATTTGAGTTTAGAATTTTAGGTTAGAACAAACATAAGTATGGTTTAATAAGCAATTTAGATAATATGTACGCTTAGGTTGGTTAAGTTGGGTTGGTTAGGGTATGTTGGTAAGGTACAGTTAAGGTTGGTTATTTTGTAGTTGACTGTGTAAGGCAATATTTGTATTATTCCACTGACTGATATATATATATATATATATATATATATATATATATATATATATATATATATATATATATATATATATATATATATATATATATATATATATATATACATATATATATATATAAAAGTTTGTGAGGGTACCACCTCTGGTGCCAATGTGGGGACCCATAGCCTCGGAGAAGAAAATAAAAAGTGTTCAGAGGAGACCTTGTGGTCTCTCACTGAACACTAATATTATCTTCTCCTACCACCCCCATTCTTTTGTATGTACACATATATATTTACTTTATTTGAACTTTGTTACAAAAAAGGAGTTACATATGGGTTACAAAGATGGTTGTCATAGGTTGTCGAGTTCCTCCAGCTCCTCAGATGGCGGGCAGGAACCCTGGATGCAGTGCGCATTTCCCCTCTGTATCGCCACACATATATACATTTATATATATATATATATATATATATATATATATATATATATATATATATATATATATATATATATATATATATAAATATATATATATATATATATATATATATATATATATATATATATATATATATATATATATATATATATATATATATATATATATATTTCGGTTAGGTTAGGTTGGTTTAGGCTAGGAAATAGGCTACGTTTGTAAAAATAGCAATAGGTAAAAAAATAAAAAAAATGAATAAAGTATAAATAAATTATAATTTATTTAAAAACAATAAAAATATGAAGAGAAAAAAATAGCTTTAATTTTAGGTAACGTATCTTATCACCGAATGCCTCTGTTCACCTAGCAGTAAATAGGTATCCAGGAGTTGGTTAGGTTAGGTTAGTTTTGGCTAGGAAATAAGCTACGTTTGGAGGGTTAGGTTAGGTTATTTTTGGCTAGGAAATAGGCTAGGTTTGTAGAAATAGGGCAGTAATTGTAGGTAGCGTTTCCTATCACCGAATGCCTCTATTCACCTAGCAGTAAATAGGTATCCAGAAGTTAGTTAGTTAGGTTAGTTTAGATAAGGTTAGGTTAGGTTAAATTAGGTTAGGTTAGATTAGGTTAGGTTAGTTATTGCTGGGAAATAGGCTAGGTTTGTAGAAATAAAAATAGGGTTGTAACTGTTGGTAGCAATTCTTATCACCGAATGCCTCTGTTCACCTAGCAGTAAATTGGTATGTAGGAGTTAGTTAGGATAGGTTAGGTTAGGTTAGATTAGGTTAGATTTGTTTTGGCTAGGAAATAGGCTAGGTTTGTAGAAATAGAAAAAGGGCTGTAATTGTTCGTAACGTTTCCTATCACCGAATGCCTCTGTTCACCTAGTAGTAAGTAAGTATCCAGGAGTTAGTTAGGTTAGATTGGGTTAGATTAGTTTAGGCTAGGAAATAGGCTAGGTTTGTAGAAATTGAAATAGGGCTGTAATTGTTGGTAGCGTTTCCTATCACCGAGTGCCTCTGTTCACCTAGCAGTAAGTAAGTATCCAAAAGTTAGTTAGTTTAGGTTAGGTTAGATTAGGTTACGTTAGTTTTGGCTAAGAAATAGGCTAGGTTTGTAGAAAAAGAAATAGGGCTTTAATTGTTGGTAGCGTTTCCTATCACCGAATTCCTCTGTTCACCTAGCAGTAAATAGGTATCCAGGAGTTAGTTAGGTTAGGTTAGGTTAGATTAGGTTAGGTTGGTTTAGGCCTAGGTTTGTAGAAATAGGGCTGTAATTGTTGGTAGTGTTTCCTATGACCGAATGCCTCTGTTCACCTAGCAGTAAATAGGTATCCAGGAGTTAGTTAGGTTAGGTTAGATTGGGTTAGGTTAGTTAAGGCTAGGAAATAGGCTAGGTTTGTAGAAATAAAAAAAGGGTTCTAATTGTTGGTAGAGTTTCCTATTACCGATTGCCTCTGTTTACCTAGCAGTTAATAGGTATCCAAGAGTTAGTTAGGTTAGGTTAGGTTAGGTTAGATTAGCTTAGGTTAGGTTAGATTAGGTTAGATTAGGTTAGGTTAGATTAAATTAGGTTGGTTTAGGCTAGGTTTGTAGAAATGAGGCTGTAATTGTTGGGAGCGTTTCCTATCACCGAATGCCTGTGTTCACCTAGCAGTAAATAGGTATCCAGGAGTTACTAATTAAGCTAGCTACTTGGGGCATGGTGAGTGAGTGAGGGTTAGTTAGTCAGTCACTAGTTGGACCTTGTGGGGTGGTGGGTGTTGGAGACCACTATAAGCCTAACATGTATAAAGTGCCTGTCTGCCTGTCCCCCGACTCAATCATGTTACATGTATTGACTAAATGAAGCCTAAGAGAGCATAGCCAAGGCCTAAGATGAGTTATTTGTCAGCAGCAGCAGCAACTTGTGCGACATCAGTGGCAGCGGCGGCATCCCATCCTTTTCTATTTTGGAGCAACAGTAGTAGTAGTAGTAGTAGTCCATTTGTTGTTGGTTAATTTGACTAAATAGTTGCAGTAAGTGCTATCATTAATGGAGAATTGGCTGCTATGTGTGAGTATCCTCCGCCTACCTGCCCGCCCGCCGCAGTTACCATTATCTTGTCTCACTCACTCACATGTGATTAGTTACTACTTGTATACAATAGCAACGGCCATATTACCTACCTATCACCTTGAGAACACTGCGTCTCGTCCCATACATCAGTCAGGTTAAGCACCGTTGACTTTGGTTAGTACTTGGATGGGTGTCCTGCCTGGGAACACCAACTGCTGCTGATGGTATACATATTTGGGCAGTCTCCGTGGGTCAGTGTGTGTGTGTGTGTACAAGAATGTCGCACATGGAAATGTGTACATGCCATTTTAATAATAGTTTACATCCATGAAGAAAACGTCTACCTATTTCTCATTCCATTGTCTCTCTCTGCCGGCCGGCCTACCTACCTGCTAAAACTTGTCCACTCAATATGCTGTTGAATATCTATCTCCAGTGATCACTTACCCTTAATTCCTACATTATTAACCAAATGATCTCATTAACAAATCTCTACACAAATCAACCACCTACTTTCCTGCTAACATCAATCACAACAACTAATACACTCAACTCAGTCCCAAACACTTTTCTTATTCCTTCCTCAACACCTCGCCCTATATAACCTATCTTACAAAATTAAATTTAAATACCTAACTGCCAACCCATCCCCCATCCCTTCCCCTCCCCTCCCCCCCCCCCCTCAACCACACTTCCCTCTGTAGCTCCTCCGGACCCCTCCATACCCCAATGACCCCTCCCAAACCAAAACTCTCCACCCCATACAATAGAGGCCGCCGTACCCCTACCCCTCATACCACCCCCACAATTACCCCACAATCCCCATCCCCTGCCCAACACAGAAAATTGCGGCCACAACGCTATATTTAACCAGCTAAAACTTTCGTTCCTTCGCCCATGTACTATTTATTCTTGAAATAAAACAAGGAAAAACACAAACTGGATTTTCCTTTCGTAGTAAAACATATATTTTACAGAACGAGGCCTAAAATAGCACATATTAGATATTGGGTTAATTGTTTACCATTCACAAACTCTTTTGGAAACACCACACTAATTATTAATTAATACATACTTTTAAACACACACACACACACACATGTCAGTTAGCCTAAATTCTCCAACATTCATTCATAAAACCGCCTGTCAGGACTGCAACCTCATCAAACAAAGCTGTCAGGTATTTCTAACTGACAACACAAGATAACAACTTCACATATCAATCATTGCAACTGTTGATCAAAAGATACTAACTAACCTTGCTATGAGATATAAATACAAGTGAAAAATTTGATCCTGAAGGCAACTCCAGCGTGGCCTAGTCGGATAGAACATATTCTTAATCTGGATAGACCTGCATTCGAGCCTGTCGGAACAGTTGCAAGTACAGGGCACAGATTTCTCTGTGTGTCCCCTCATGTAGGAGCATCAGTTTCGATAGACTCTCTGGATAGCCGAAGAGTGATTGACTGACCCCTTAGAATGTGGGGAAGGGTTGAAGTCCGGGGGCCCACGTAAGGATACCTGGATCCACTGACCTCTGGGAGGTCTTTCAATCCACCTGGATTTCAGGTGGGGAGAAGGGAGGCAATTTGGGTCGACACAAATAGCTTCCTGGACCCAAAACCGCATGAGTACACGGACACGCACACAGACACTCATGGACTCTGACACGAACCGAAGGTTCGTGTCAGAAAATAAGGAGCGAGAATAGGTTGGTTAGGTTAGGTTGGTTAGGTTAGGTTGGTTAGGTTGGTTGGTTAGGTTGGTTGGTTAAGTTGGTTGGTTGGTTGGTTAGGTTGGTTAGGTTGGTTGGTTGGTTAGGTTAGGTTGGTTGGTTAGGTTGGTTGGTTAGGTTAGGTTGGTTGGTTAGGTAGGTTGGTTAGGTTGGCTGGTTAGGATGGTTAGGTTGGTTGGTTAGGCTGGTTGGTTGGTTAGGTTGGTTAGTTAGGCTGGTTGGTTAGGTTAGGTTGGTTAGTTTGGTTGGTTAGGTTTGTTGGTTAGGTTAGATTGCTTAGGTTGGTTGATTAGGTTGGTTGATTTGGTTGGTTGATTTTGTTGGTTGGTTAGGTTAGGTAGCTTAGGTTGGTTGACTAGGTTGGTTAGGTTGGTTGGTTTGGTTGGTTGGTTAGGTGGGTTAGGTTAGGTGGGTTGTTTGGTTAGGTTGGTTGGTTAGGTGGGATAATTAGGTTAGGTTGGTTGGTTAGGTTAGGTTGCTTAGGTTGGTTGATTAGGTTGCTTAGGTTGGTTGATTAGGTTGGTTAGGTTAGGTTGCTTAGGTTGGTTGATTAGGTTGGTTAGGTTGGTTGGTAAGGTTGGTTAGGTTGGTTAGAATTAGAATTTGAGTTTAGAATTTTAGGTTAGAACAAACATAAGTATGGTTTAATAAGCAATTTAGATAATATGTACTCTTAGGTTGGTTAAGTTGGGTTGGTTAGGGTATGTTGGTAAGGTACAGTTAAGGTTGGTTATTTTGTAGTTGACTGTGTAAGGCAATATTTGTATTATTCCACTGACTGATATATATATATATATATATATATATATATATATATATATATATATATATATATATATATATATATATATATATATATATATATACATATATATATATATATAAAAGTTTGTGAGGGTACCACCTCTGGTGCCAATGTGGGGACCCATAGCCTCGGAGAAGAAAATAAAAAGTGTTCAGAGGAGACCTTGTGGTCTCTCACTGAACACTAATATTATCTTCTCCTACCACCCCCATTCTTTTGTATGTACACATATATATTTACTTTATTTGAACTTTGTTACAAAAAAGGAGTTACATATGGGTTACAAAGATGGTTGTCATAGGTTGTCGAGTTCCTCCAGCTCCTCAGATGGCGGGCAGGAACCCTGGATGCAGTGCGCATTTCCCCTCTGTATCGCCACACATATATACATTTATATATATATATATATATATATATATATATATATATATATATATATATATATATATATATATATATATATATATATATATATATATATATATATATATATATATATATATATATATATATATATATATATATATATATATATATATATATATATATATATATTTCGGTTAGGTTAGGTTGGTTTAGGCTAGGAAATAGGCTACGTTTGTAAAAATAGCAATAGGTAAAAAAATAAAAAAAATGAATAAAGTATAAATAAATTATAATTTATTTAAAAACAATAAAAATATGAAGAGAAAAAAATAGCTTTAATTTTAGGTAACGTATCTTATCACCGAATGCCTCTGTTCACCTAGCAGTAAATAGGTATCCAGGAGTTGGTTAGGTTAGGTTAGTTTTGGCTAGGAAATAAGCTACGTTTGGAGGGTTAGGTTAGGTTATTTTTGGCTAGGAAATAGGCTAGGTTTGTAGAAATAGGGCAGTAATTGTAGGTAGCGTTTCCTATCACCGAATGCCTCTATTCACCTAGCAGTAAATAGGTATCCAGAAGTTAGTTAGTTAGGTTAGTTTAGATAAGGTTAGGTTAGGTTAAATTAGGTTAGGTTAGATTAGGTTAGGTTAGTTATTGCTGGGAAATAGGCTAGGTTTGTAGAAATAAAAATAGGGTTGTAACTGTTGGTAGCAATTCTTATCACCGAATGCCTCTGTTCACCTAGCAGTAAATTGGTATGTAGGAGTTAGTTAGGATAGGTTAGGTTAGGTTAGATTAGGTTAGATTTGTTTTGGCTAGGAAATAGGCTAGGTTTGTAGAAATAGAAAAAGGGCTGTAATTGTTCGTAACGTTTCCTATCACCGAATGCCTCTGTTCACCTAGTAGTAAGTAAGTATCCAGGAGTTAGTTAGGTTAGATTGGGTTAGATTAGTTTAGGCTAGGAAATAGGCTAGGTTTGTAGAAATTGAAATAGGGCTGTAATTGTTGGTAGCGTTTCCTATCACCGAGTGCCTCTGTTCACCTAGCAGTAAGTAAGTATCCAAAAGTTAGTTAGTTTAGGTTAGGTTAGATTAGGTTACGTTAGTTTTGGCTAAGAAATAGGCTAGGTTTGTAGAAAAAGAAATAGGGCTTTAATTGTTGGTAGCGTTTCCTATCACCGAATTCCTCTGTTCACCTAGCAGTAAATAGGTATCCAGGAGTTAGTTAGGTTAGGTTAGGTTAGATTAGGTTAGGTTGGTTTAGGCCTAGGTTTGTAGAAATAGGGCTGTAATTGTTGGTAGTGTTTCCTATGACCGAATGCCTCTGTTCACCTAGCAGTAAATAGGTATCCAGGAGTTAGTTAGGTTAGGTTAGATTGGGTTAGGTTAGTTAAGGCTAGGAAATAGGCTAGGTTTGTAGAAATAAAAAAAGGGTTCTAATTGTTGGTAGAGTTTCCTATTACCGATTGCCTCTGTTTACCTAGCAGTTAATAGGTATCCAAGAGTTAGTTAGGTTAGGTTAGGTTAGGTTAGATTAGCTTAGGTTAGGTTAGATTAGGTTAGATTAGGTTAGGTTAGATTAAATTAGGTTGGTTTAGGCTAGGTTTGTAGAAATGAGGCTGTAATTGTTGGGAGCGTTTCCTATCACCGAATGCCTGTGTTCACCTAGCAGTAAATAGGTATCCAGGAGTTACTAATTAAGCTAGCTACTTGGGGCATGGTGAGTGAGTGAGGGTTAGTTAGTCAGTCACTAGTTGGACCTTGTGGGGTGGTGGGTGTTGGAGACCACTATAAGCCTAACATGTATAAAGTGCCTGTCTGCCTGTCCCCCGACTCAATCATGTTACATGTATTGACTAAATGAAGCCTAAGAGAGCATAGCCAAGGCCTAAGATGAGTTATTTGTCAGCAGCAGCAGCAACTTGTTCGACATCAGTGGCAGCGGCGGCATCCCATCCTTTTCTATTTTGGAGCAACAGTAGTAGTAGTAGTAGTAGTCCATTTGTTGTTGGTTAATTTGACTAAATAGTTGCAGTAAGTGCTATCATTAATGGAGAATTGGCTGCTATGTGTGAGTATCCTCCGCCTACCTGCCCGCCCGCCGCAGTTACCATTATCTTGTCTCACTCACTCACATGTGATTAGTTACTACTTGTATACAATAGCAACGGCCATATTACCTACCTATCACCTTGAGAACACTGCGTCTCGTCCCATACATCAGTCAGGTTAAGCACCGTTGACTTTGGTTAGTACTTGGATGGGTGTCCTGCCTGGGAACACCAACTGCTGCTGATGGTATACATATTTGGGCAGTCTCCGTGGGTCAGTGTGTGTGTGTGTGTACAAGAATGTCGCACATGGAAATGTGTACATGCCATTTTAATAATAGTTTACCATCCATGAAGAAAACGTCTACCTATTTCTCATTCCATTGTCTCTCTCTGCCGGCCGGCCTACCTACCTGCTAAAACTTGTCCACTCAATATGCTGTTGAATATCTATCTCCAGTGATCACTTACCCTTAATTCCTACATTATTAACCAAATGATCTCATTAACAAATCTCTACACAAATCAACCACCTACTTTCCTGCTAACATCAATCACAACAACTAATACACTCAACTCAGTCCCAAACACTTTTCTTATTCCTTCCTCAACACCTCGCCCTATATAACCTATCTTACAAAATTAAATTTAAATACCTAACTGCCAACCCATCCCCCATCCCTTCCCCTCCCCTCCCCCCCCCCCCTCAACCACACTTCCCTCTGTAGCTCCTCCGGACCCCTCCATACCCCAATGACCCCTCCCAAACCAAAACTCTCCACCCCATACAATAGAGGCCGCCGTACCCCTACCCCTCATACCACCCCCACAATTACCCCACAATCCCCATCCCCTGCCCAACACAGAAAATTGCGGCCACAACGCTATATTTAACCAGCTAAAACTTTCGTTCCTTCGCCCATGTACTATTTATTCTTGAAATAAAACAAGGAAAAACACAAACTGGATTTTCCTTTCGTAGTAAAACATATATTTTACAGAACGAGGCCTAAAATAGCACATATTAGATATTGGGTTAATTGTTTACCATTCACAAACTCTTTTGGAAACACCACACTAATTATTAATTAATACATACTTTTAAACACACACACACACACACATGTCAGTTAGCCTAAATTCTCCAACATTCATTCATAAAACCGCCTGTCAGGACTGCAACCTCATCAAACAAAGCTGTCAGGTATTTCTAACTGACAACACAAGATAACAACTTCACATATCAATCATTGCAACTGTTGATCAAAAGATACTAACTAACCTTGCTATGAGATATAAATACAAGTGAAAAATTTGATCCTGAAGGCAACTCCAGCGTGGCCTAGTCGGATAGAACATATTCTTAATCTGGATAGACCTGCATTCGAGCCTGTCGGAACAGTTGCAAGTACAGGGCACAGATTTCTCTGTGTGTCCCCTCATGTAGGAGCATCAGTTTCGATAGACTCTCTGGATAGCCGAAGAGTGATTGACTGACCCCTTAGAATGTGGGGAAGGGTTGAAGTCCGGGGGCCCACGTAAGGATACCTGGATCCACTGACCTCTGGGAGGTCTTTCAATCCACCTGGATTTCAGGTGGGGAGAAGGGAGGCAATTTGGGTCGACACAAATAGCTTCCTGGACCCAAAACCGCATGAGTACACGGACACGCACACAGACACTCATGGACTCTGACACGAACCGAAGGTTCGTGTCAGAAAATAAGGAGCGAGAATAGGTTGGTTAGGTTAGGTTGGTTAGGTTAGGTTGGTTAGGTTGGTTGGTTAGGTTGGTTGGTTAAGTTGGTTGGTTGGTTGGTTAGGTTGGTTAGGTTGGTTGGTTGGTTAGGTTAGGTTGGTTGGTTAGGTTGGTTGGTTAGGTTAGGTTGGTTGGTTAGGTAGGTTGGTTAGGTTGGCTGGTTAGGATGGTTAGGTTGGTTGGTTAGGCTGGTTGGTTGGTTAGGTTGGTTAGTTAGGCTGGTTGGTTAGGTTAGGTTGGTTAGTTTGGTTGGTTAGGTTTGTTGGTTAGGTTAGATTGCTTAGGTTGGTTGATTAGGTTGGTTGATTTGGTTGGTTGATTTTGTTGGTTGGTTAGGTTAGGTAGCTTAGGTTGGTTGACTAGGTTGGTTAGGTTGGTTGGTTTGGTTGGTTGGTTAGGTGGGTTAGGTTAGGTGGGTTGTTTGGTTAGGTTGGTTGGTTAGGTGGGATAATTAGGTTAGGTTGGTTGGTTAGGTTAGGTTGCTTAGGTTGGTTGATTAGGTTGCTTAGGTTGGTTGATTAGGTTGGTTAGGTTAGGTTGCTTAGGTTGGTTGATTAGGTTGGTTAGGTTGGTTGGTAAGGTTGGTTAGGTTGGTTAGAATTAGAATTTGAGTTTAGAATTTTAGGTTAGAACAAACATAAGTATGGTTTAATAAGCAATTTAGATAATATGTACGCTTAGGTTGGTTAAGTTGGGTTGGTTAGGGTATGTTGGTAAGGTACAGTTAAGGTTGGTTATTTTGTAGTTGACTGTGTAAGGCAATATTTGTATTATTCCACTGACTGATATATATATATATATATATATATATATATATATATATATATATATATATATATATATATATATATATATATATATATATATATATATATATATATATATATATATATATATATATACATATATATATATATAAAAGTTTGTGAGGGTACCACCTCTGGTGCCAATGTGGGGACCCATAGCCTCGGAGAAGAAAATAAAAAGTGTTCAGAGGAGACCTTGTGGTCTCTCACTGAACACTAATATTATCTTCTCCTACCACCCCCATTCTTTTGTATGTACACATATATATTTACTTTATTTGAACTTTGTTACAAAAAAGGAGTTACATATGGGTTACAAAGATGGTTGTCATAGGTTGTCGAGTTCCTCCAGCTCCTCAGATGGCGGGCAGGAACCCTGGATGCAGTGCGCATTTCCCCTCTGTATCGCCACACATATATACATTTATATATATATATATATATATATATATATATATATATATATATATATATATATATATATATATATATATATATATATATATATATATATATATATAATATATATATATATATATATATATATATATATATATATATATATATATATATATATATATATATATATATATATATATATATTTCGGTTAGGTTAGGTTGGTTTAGGCTAGGAAATAGGCTACGTTTGTAAAAATAGCAATAGGTAAAAAAATAAAAAAAATGAATAAAGTATAAATAAATTATAATTTATTTAAAAACAATAAAAATATGAAGAGAAAAAAATAGCTTTAATTTTAGGTAACGTATCTTATCACCGAATGCCTCTGTTCACCTAGCAGTAAATAGGTATCCAGGAGTTGGTTAGGTTAGGTTAGTTTTGGCTAGGAAATAAGCTACGTTTGGAGGGTTAGGTTAGGTTATTTTTGGCTAGGAAATAGGCTAGGTTTGTAGAAATAGGGCAGTAATTGTAGGTAGCGTTTCCTATCACCGAATGCCTCTATTCACCTAGCAGTAAATAGGTATCCAGAAGTTAGTTAGTTAGGTTAGTTTAGATAAGGTTAGGTTAGGTTAAATTAGGTTAGGTTAGATTAGGTTAGGTTAGTTATTGCTGGGAAATAGGCTAGGTTTGTAGAAATAAAAATAGGGTTGTAACTGTTGGTAGCAATTCTTATCACCGAATGCCTCTGTTCACCTAGCAGTAAATTGGTATGTAGGAGTTAGTTAGGATAGGTTAGGTTAGGTTAGATTAGGTTAGATTTGTTTTGGCTAGGAAATAGGCTAGGTTTGTAGAAATAGAAAAAGGGCTGTAATTGTTCGTAACGTTTCCTATCACCGAATGCCTCTGTTCACCTAGTAGTAAGTAAGTATCCAGGAGTTAGTTAGGTTAGATTGGGTTAGATTAGTTTAGGCTAGGAAATAGGCTAGGTTTGTAGAAATTGAAATAGGGCTGTAATTGTTGGTAGCGTTTCCTATCACCGAGTGCCTCTGTTCACCTAGCAGTAAGTAAGTATCCAAAAGTTAGTTAGTTTAGGTTAGGTTAGATTAGGTTACGTTAGTTTTGGCTAAGAAATAGGCTAGGTTTGTAGAAAAAGAAATAGGGCTTTAATTGTTGGTAGCGTTTCCTATCACCGAATTCCTCTGTTCACCTAGCAGTAAATAGGTATCCAGGAGTTAGTTAGGTTAGGTTAGGTTAGATTAGGTTAGGTTGGTTTAGGCCTAGGTTTGTAGAAATAGGGCTGTAATTGTTGGTAGTGTTTCCTATGACCGAATGCCTCTGTTCACCTAGCAGTAAATAGGTATCCAGGAGTTAGTTAGGTTAGGTTAGATTGGGTTAGGTTAGTTAAGGCTAGGAAATAGGCTAGGTTTGTAGAAATAAAAAAAGGGTTCTAATTGTTGGTAGAGTTTCCTATTACCGATTGCCTCTGTTTACCTAGCAGTTAATAGGTATCCAAGAGTTAGTTAGGTTAGGTTAGGTTAGGTTAGATTAGCTTAGGTTAGGTTAGATTAGGTTAGATTAGGTTAGGTTAGATTAAATTAGGTTGGTTTAGGCTAGGTTTGTAGAAATGAGGCTGTAATTGTTGGGAGCGTTTCCTATCACCGAATGCCTGTGTTCACCTAGCAGTAAATAGGTATCCAGGAGTTACTAATTAAGCTAGCTACTTGGGGCATGGTGAGTGAGTGAGGGTTAGTTAGTCAGTCACTAGTTGGACCTTGTGGGGTGGTGGGTGTTGGAGACCACTATAAGCCTAACATGTATAAAGTGCCTGTCTGCCTGTCCCCCGACTCAATCATGTTACATGTATTGACTAAATGAAGCCTAAGAGAGCATAGCCAAGGCCTAAGATGAGTTATTTGTCAGCAGCAGCAGCAACTTGTGCGACATCAGTGGCAGCGGCGGCATCCCATCCTTTTCTATTTTGGAGCAACAGTAGTAGTAGTAGTAGTAGTAGTCCATTTGTTGTTGGTTAATTTGACTAAATAGTTGCAGTAAGTGCTATCATTAATGGAGAATTGGCTGCTATGTGTGAGTATCCTCCGCCTACCTGCCCGCCCGCCGCAGTTACCATTATTTTGTCTCACTCACTCACATGTGATTAGTTACTACTTGTATACAATAGCAACGGCCATATTACCTACCTATCACCTTGAGAACACTGCGTCTCGTCCCATACATCAGTCAGGTTAAGCACCGTTGACTTTGGTTAGTACTTGGATGGGTGTCCTGCCTGGGAACACCAACTGCTGCTGATGGTATACATATTTGGGCAGTCTCCGTGGGTCAGTGTGTGTGTGTGTGTACAAGAATGTCGCACATGGAAATGTGTACATGCCATTTTAATAATAGTTTACCATCCATGAAGAAAACGTCTACCTATTTCTCATTCCATTGTCTCTCTCTGCCGGCCGGCCTACCTACCTGCTAAAACTTGTCCACTCAATATGCTGTTGAATATCTATCTCCAGTGATCACTTACCCTTAATTCCTACATTATTAACCAAATGATCTCATTAACAAATCTCTACACAAATCAACCACCTACTTTCCTGCTAACATCAATCACAACAACTAATACACTCAACTCAGTCCCAAACACTTTTCTTATTCCTTCCTCAACACCTCGCCCTATATAACCTATCTTACAAAATTAAATTTAAATACCTAACTGCCAACCCATCCCCCATCCCTTCCCCTCCCCTCCCCCCCCCCTCAACCACACTTCCCTCTGTAGCTCCTCCGGACCCCTCCATACCCCAATGACCCCTCCCAAACCAAAACTCTCCACCCCATACAATAGAGGCCGCCGTACCCCTACCCCTCATACCACCCCCACAATTACCCCACAATCCCCATCCCCTGCCCAACACAGAAAATTGCGGCCACAACGCTATATTTAACCAGCTAAAACTTTCGTTCCTTCGCCCATGTACTATTTATTCTTGAAATAAAACAAGGAAAAACACAAACTGGATTTTCCTTTCGTAGTAAAACATATATTTTACAGAACGAGGCCTAAAATAGCACATATTAGATATTGGGTTAATTGTTTACCATTCACAAACTCTTTTGGAAACACCACACTAATTATTAATTAATACATACTTTTAAACACACACACACACACACATGTCAGTTAGCCTAAATTCTCCAACATTCATTCATAAAACCGCCTGTCAGGACTGCAACCTCATCAAACAAAGCTGTCAGGTATTTCTAACTGACAACACAAGATAACAACTTCACATATCAATCATTGCAACTGTTGATCAAAAGATACTAACTAACCTTGCTATGAGATATAAATACAAGTGAAAAATTTGATCCTGAAGGCAACTCCAGCGTGGCCTAGTCGGATAGAACATATTCTTAATCTGGATAGACCTGCATTCGAGCCTGTCGGAACAGTTGCAAGTACAGGGCACAGATTTCTCTGTGTGTCCCCTCATGTAGGAGCATCAGTTTCGATAGACTCTCTGGATAGCCGAAGAGTGATTGACTGACCCCTTAGAATGTGGGGAAGGGTTGAAGTCCGGGGGCCCACGTAAGGATACCTGGATCCACTGACCTCTGGGAGGTCTTTCAATCCACCTGGATTTCAGGTGGGGAGAAGGGAGGCAATTTGGGTCGACACAAATAGCTTCCTGGACCCAAAACCGCATGAGTACACGGACACGCACACAGACACTCATGGACTCTGACACGAACCAAAGGTTCGTGTCAGAAAATAAGGAGCGAGAATAGGTTGGTTAGGTTAGGTTGGTTAGGTTAGGTTGGTTAGGTTGGTTGGTTAGGTTGGTTGGTTAAGTTGGTTGGTTGGTTAGGTTGGTTCGTTAGGTTGGTTAGGTGTTGGTTAGGTTGGTTAGGTTAGGTTGGTTGGTTAGGTTGGTTGGTTAGGTTAGGTTGGTTGGTTAGGTAGGTTGGTTAGGTTGGCTGGTTAGGATGGTTAGGTTGGTTGGTTAGGCTGGTTGGTTGGTTAGGTTGGTTAGTTAGGCTGGTTGGTTAGGTTAGGTTGGTTAGTTTGGTTGGTTAGGTTTGTTGGTTAGGTTAGATTGCTTAGGTTGGTTGATTAGGTTGGTTGATTTGGTTGGTTGATTTTGTTGGTTGGTTAGGTTAGGTAGCTTAGGTTGGTTGACTAGGTTGGTTAGGTTGGTTGGTTTGGTTGGTTGGTTAGGTGGGTTAGGTTAGGTGGGTTGTTTGGTTAGGTTGGTTGGTTAGGTGGGATAATTAGGTTAGGTTGGTTGGTTAGGTTAGGTTGCTTAGGTTGGTTGATTAGGTTGCTTAGGTTGGTTGATTAGGTTGGTTAGGTTAGGTTGCTTAGGTTGGTTGATTAGGTTGGTTAGGTTGGTTGGTAAGGTTGGTTAGGTTGGTTAGAATTAGAATTTGAGTTTAGAATTTTAGGTTAGAACAAACATAAGTATGGTTTAATAAGCAATTTAGATAATATGTACGCTTAGGTTGGTTAAGTTGGGTTGGTTAGGGTATGTTGGTAAGGTACAGTTAAGGTTGGTTATTTTGTAGTTGACTGTGTAAGGCAATATTTGTATTATTCCACTGACTGATATATATATATATATATATATATATATATATATATATATATATATATATATATATATATATATATATATATATATATATATATATATATATATATATATATAATATATATATATATATATATATATATATATATATATATATATATATATATATATATATATATATATATATATATATATATATATATATATATATATATATATATATATATATATATATATATATATATATATATATATATATATATATATATATATTTCGGTTAGGTTAGGTTGGTTTAGGCTAGGAAATAGGCTACGTTTGTAAAAATAGCAATAGGTAAAAAAATAAAAAAATGAATAAAGTATAAATAATATTATAATTTATTTAAAAACAATAAAAATATGAAGAGAAAAAAATAGCTTTAATTTTAGGTAACGTATCTTATCACCGAATGCCTCTGTTCACCTAGCAGTAAATAGGTATCCAGGAGTTGGTTAGGTTAGGTTAGTTTTGGCTAGGAAATAAGCTACGTTTGGAGGGTTAGGTTAGGTTATTTTTGGCTAGGAAATAGGCTAGGTTTGTAGAAATAGGGCAGTAATTGTAGGTAGCGTTTCCTATCACCGAATGCCTCTATTCACCTAGCAGTAAATAGGTATCCAGAAGTTAGTTAGTTAGGTTAGTTTAGATAAGGTTAGGTTAGGTTAAATTAGGTTAGGTTAGATTAGGTTAGGTTAGTTATTGCTGGGAAATAGGCTAGGTTTGTAGAAATAAAAATAGGGTTGTAACTGTTGGTAGCAATTCTTATCACCGAATGCCTCTGTTCACCTAGCAGTAAATTGGTATGTAGGAGTTAGTTAGGATAGGTTAGGTTAGGTTAGATTAGGTTAGATTTGTTTTGGCTAGGAAATAGGCTAGGTTTGTAGAAATAGAAAAAGGGCTGTAATTGTTCGTAACGTTTCCTATCACCGAATGCCTCTGTTCACCTAGTAGTAAGTAAGTATCCAGGAGTTAGTTAGGTTAGATTGGGTTAGATTAGTTTAGGCTAGGAAATAGGCTAGGTTTGTAGAAATTGAAATAGGGCTGTAATTGTTGGTAGCGTTTCCTATCACCGAGTGCCTCTGTTCACCTAGCAGTAAGTAAGTATCCAAAAGTTAGTTAGTTTAGGTTAGGTTAGATTAGGTTACGTTAGTTTTGGCTAAGAAATAGGCTAGGTTTGTAGAAAAAGAAATAGGGCTTTAATTGTTGGTAGCGTTTCCTATCACCGAATTCCTCTGTTCACCTAGCAGTAAATAGGTATCCAGGAGGTAGTTAGGTTAGGTTAGGTTAGATTAGGTTAGGTTGGTTTAGGCCTAGGTTTGTAGAAATAGGGCTGTAATTGTTGGTAGTGTTTCCTATGACCGAATGCCTCTGTTCACCTAGCAGTAAATAGGTATCCAGGAGTTAGTTAGGTTAGGTTAGATTGGGTTAGGTTAGTTAAGGCTAGGAAATAGGCTAGGTTTGTAGAAATAAAAAAAGGGTTCTAATTGTTGGTAGAGTTTCCTATTACCGATTGCCTCTGTTTACCTAGCAGTTAATAGGTATCCAAGAGTTAGTTAGGTTAGGTTAGGTTAGGTTAGATTAGCTTAGGTTAGGTTAGATTAGGTTAGATTAGGTTAGGTTAGATTAAATTAGGTTGGTTTAGGCTAGGTTTGTAGAAATGAGGCTGTAATTGTTGGGAGCGTTTCCTATCACCGAATGCCTGTGTTCACCTAGCAGTAAATAGGTATCCAGGAGTTACTAATTAAGCTAGCTACTTGGGGCATGGTGAGTGAGTGAGGGTTAGTTAGTCAGTCACTAGTTGGACCTTGTGGGGTGGTGGGTGTTGGAGACCACTATAAGCCTAACATGTATAAAGTGCCTGTCTGCCTGTCCCCCGACTCAATCATGTTACATGTATTGACTAAATGAAGCCTAAGAGAGCATAGCCAAGGCCTAAGATGAGTTATTTGTCAGCAGCAGCAGCAACTTGTGCGACATCAGTGGCAGCGGCGGCATCCCATCCTTTTCTATTTTGGAGCAACAGTAGTAGTAGTAGTAGTAGTCCATTTGTTGTTGGTTAATTTGACTAAATAGTTGCAGTAAGTGCTATCATTAATGGAGAATTGGCTGCTATGTGTGAGTATCCTCCGCCTACCTGCCCGCCCGCCGCAGTTACCATTATCTTGTCTCACTCACTCACATGTGATTAGTTACTACTTGTATACAATAGCAACGGCCATATTACCTACCTATCACCTTGAGAACACTGCGTCTCGTCCCATACATCAGTCAGGTTAAGCACCGTTGACTTTGGTTAGTACTTGGATGGGTGTCCTGCCTGGGAACACCAACTGCTGCTGATGGTATACATATTTGGGCAGTCTCCGTGGGTCAGTGTGTGTGTGTGTGTACAAGAATGTCGCACATGGAAATGTGTACATGCCATTTTAATAATAGTTTACCATCCATGAAGAAAACGTCTACCTATTTCTCATTCCATTGTCTCTCTCTGCCGGCCGGCCTACCTACCTGCTAAAACTTGTCCACTCAATATGCTGTTGAATATCTATCTCCAGTGATCACTTACCCTTAATTCCTACATTATTAACCAAATGATCTCATTAACAAATCTCTACACAAATCAACCACCTACTTTCCTGCTAACATCAATCACAACAACTAATACACTCAACTCAGTCCCAAACACTTTTCTTATTCCTTCCTCAACACCTCGCCCTATATAACCTATCTTACAAAATTAAATTTAAATACCTAACTGCCAACCCATCCCCCATCCCTTCCCCTCCCCTCCCCCCCCCCCTCAACCACACTTCCCTCTGTAGCTCCTCCGGACCCCTCCATACCCCAATGACCCCTCCCAAACCAAAACTCTCCACCCCATACAATAGAGGCCGCCGTACCCCTACCCCTCATACCACCCCCACAATTACCCCACAATCCCCATCCCCTGCCCAACACAGAAAATTGCGGCCACAACGCTATATTTAACCAGCTAAAACTTTCGTTCCTTCGCCCATGTACTATTTATTCTTGAAATAAAACAAGGAAAAACACAAACTGGATTTTCCTTTCGTAGTAAAACATATATTTTACAGAACGAGGCCTAAAATAGCACATATTAGATATTGGGTTAATTGTTTACCATTCACAAACTCTTTTGGAAACACCACACTAATTATTAATTAATACATACTTTTAAACACACACACACACACACATGTCAGTTAGCCTAAATTCTCCAACATTCATTCATAAAACCGCCTGTCAGGACTGCAACCTCATCAAACAAAGCTGTCAGGTATTTCTAACTGACAACACAAGATAACAACTTCACATATCAATCATTGCAACTGTTGATCAAAAGATACTAACTAACCTTGCTATGAGATATAAATACAAGTGAAAAATTTGATCCTGAAGGCAACTCCAGCGTGGCCTAGTCGGATAGAACATATTCTTAATCTGGATAGACCTGCATTCGAGCCTGTCGGAACAGTTGCAAGTACAGGGCACAGATTTCTCTGTGTGTCCCCTCATGTAGGAGCATCAGTTTCGATAGACTCTCTGGATAGCCGAAGAGTGATTGACTGACCCCTTAGAATGTGGGGAAGGGTTGAAGTCCGGGGGCCCACGTAAGGATACCTGGATCCACTGACCTCTGGGAGGTCTTTCAATCCACCTGGATTTCAGGTGGGGAGAAGGGAGGCAATTTGGGTCGACACAAATAGCTTCCTGGACCCAAAACCGCATGAGTACACGGACACGCACACAGACACTCATGGACTCTGACACGAACCAAAGGTTCGTGTCAGAAAATAAGGAGCGAGAATAGGTTGGTTAGGTTAGGTTGGTTAGGTTAGGTTGGTTAGGTTGGTTGGTTAGGTTGGTTGGTTAAGTTGGTTGGTTGGTTAGGTTGGTTCGTTAGGTTGGTTAGGTTGGTTGGTTAGGTTGGTTGGTTAGGTTGGTTAGGTTGGTTGGTTGGTTAGGTTAGGTTGGTTGGTTAGGTTGGTTGGTTAGGTTAGGTTGGTTGGTTAGGTAGGTTGGTTAGGTTGGCTGGTTAGGATGGTTAGGTTGGTTGGTTAGGCTGGTTGGTTGGTTAGGTTGGTTAGTTAGGCTGGTTGGTTAGGTTAGGTTGGTTAGTTTGGTTGGTTAGGTTTGTTGGTTAGGTTAGATTGCTTAGGTTGGTTGATTAGGTTGGTTGATTTGGTTGGTTGATTTTGTTGGTTGGTTAGGTTAGGTAGCTTAGGTTGGTTGACTAGGTTGGTTAGGTTGGTTGGTTTGGTTGGTTGGTTAGGTGGGTTAGGTTAGGTGGGTTGTTTGGTTAGGTTGGTTGGTTAGGTGGGATAATTAGGTTAGGTTGGTTGGTTAGGTTAGGTTGCTTAGGTTGGTTGATTAGGTTGCTTAGGTTGGTTGATTAGGTTGGTTAGGTTAGGTTGCTTAGGTTGGATGATTAGGTTGGTTAGGTTGGTTGGTAAGGTTGGTTAGGTTGGTTAGAATTAGAATTTGAGTTTAGAATTTTAGGTTAGAACAAACATAAGTATGGTTTAATAAGCAATTTAGATAATATGTACGCTTAGGTTGGTTAAGTTGGGTTGGTTAGGGTATGTTGGTAAGGTACAGTTAAGGTTGGTTATTTTGTAGTTGACTGTGTAAGGCAATATTTGTATTATTCCACTGACTGATATATATATATATATATATATATATATATATATATATATATATATATATATATATATATATATATATATATATATATATATATATATATATATATATATATATATATATATATATATATATATATATATATATATATATATATATATATATATATATATATATATATATATATATATATATATATATATATATATATATATATATATATATATATATATATATATATATATATATATATATATATTTCGGTTAGGTTAGGTTGGTTTAGGCTAGGAAATAGGCTACGTTTGTAAAAATAGCAATAGGTAAAAAAATAAAGAAAATGAATAAAGTATAAATATATTATAATTTATTTAAAAACAATAAAAATATGAAGAGAAAAAAATAGCTTTAATTTTAGGTAACGTATCTTATCACCGAATGCCTCTGTTCACCTAGCAGTAAATAGGTATCCAGGAGTTGGTTAGGTTAGGTTAGTTTTGGCTAGGAAATAAGCTACGTTTGGAGGGTTAGGTTAGGTTATTTTTGGCTAGGAAATAGGCTAGGTTTGTAGAAATAGGGCAGTAATTGTAGGTAGCGTTTCCTATCACCGAATGCCTCTATTCACCTAGCAGTAAATAGGTATCCAGAAGTTAGTTAGTTAGGTTAGTTTAGATAAGGTTAGGTTAGGTTAAATTAGGTTAGGTTAGATTAGGTTAGGTTAGTTATTGCTGGGAAATAGGCTAGGTTTGTAGAAATAAAAATAGGGTTGTAACTGTTGGTAGCAATTCTTATCACCGAATGCCTCTGTTCACCTAGCAGTAAATTGGTATGTAGGAGTTAGTTAGGATAGGTTAGGTTAGGTTAGATTAGGTTAGATTTGTTTTGGCTAGGAAATAGGCTAGGTTTGTAGAAATAGAAAAAGGGCTGTAATTGTTCGTAACGTTTCCTATCACCGAATGCCTCTGTTCACCTAGTAGTAAGTAAGTATCCAGGAGTTAGTTAGGTTAGATTGGGTTAGATTAGTTTAGGCTAGGAAATAGGCTAGGTTTGTAGAAATTGAAATAGGGCTGTAATTGTTGGTAGCGTTTCCTATCACCGAGTGCCTCTGTTCACCTAGCAGTAAGTAAGTATCCAAAAGTTAGTTAGTTTAGGTTAGGTTAGATTAGGTTACGTTAGTTTTGGCTAAGAAATAGGCTAGGTTTGTAGAAAAAGAAATAGGGCTTTAATTGTTGGTAGCGTTTCCTATCACCGAATTCCTCTGTTCACCTAGCAGTAAATAGGTATCCAGGAGGTAGTTAGGTTAGGTTAGGTTAGATTAGGTTAGGTTGGTTTAGGCCTAGGTTTGTAGAAATAGGGCTGTAATTGTTGGTAGTGTTTCCTATGACCGAATGCCTCTGTTCACCTAGCAGTAAATAGGTATCCAGGAGTTAGTTAGGTTAGGTTAGATTGGGTTAGGTTAGTTAAGGCTAGGAAATAGGCTAGGTTTGTAGAAATAAAAAAAGGGTTCTAATTGTTGGTAGAGTTTCCTATTACCGATTGCCTCTGTTTACCTAGCAGTTAATAGGTATCCAAGAGTTAGTTAGGTTAGGTTAGGTTAGGTTAGATTAGCTTAGGTTAGGTTAGATTAGGTTAGATTAGGTTAGGTTAGATTAAATTAGGTTGGTTTAGGCTAGGTTTGTAGAAATGAGGCTGTAATTGTTGGGAGCGTTTCCTATCACCGAATGCCTGTGTTCACCTAGCAGTAAATAGGTATCCAGGAGTTACTAATTAAGCTAGCTACTTGGGGCATGGTGAGTGAGTGAGGGTTAGTTAGTCAGTCACTAGTTGGACCTTGTGGGGTGGTGGGTGTTGGAGACCACTATAAGCCTAACATGTATAAAGTGCCTGTCTGCCTGTCCCCCGACTCAATCATGTTACATGTATTGACTAAATGAAGCCTAAGAGAGCATAGCCAAGGCCTAAGATGAGTTATTTGTCAGCAGCAGCAGCAACTTGTGCGACATCAGTGGCAGCGGCGGCATCCCATCCTTTTCTATTTTGGAGCAACAGTAGTAGTAGTAGTAGTAGTCCATTTGTTGTTGGTTAATTTGACTAAATAGTTGCAGTAAGTGCTATCATTAATGGAGAATTGGCTGCTATGTGTGAGTATCCTCCGCCTACCTGCCCGCCCGCCGCAGTTACCATTATCTTGTCTCACTCACTCACATGTGATTAGTTACTACTTGTATACAATAGCAACGGCCATATTACCTACCTATCACCTTGAGAACACTGCGTCTCGTCCCATACATCAGTCAGGTTAAGCACCGTTGACTTTGGTTAGTACTTGGATGGGTGTCCTGCCTGGGAACACCAACTGCTGCTGATGGTATACATATTTGGGCAGTCTCCGTGGGTCAGTGTGTGTGTGTGTGTACAAGAATGTCGCACATGGAAATGTGTACATGCCATTTTAATAATAGTTTACCATCCATGAAGAAAACGTCTACCTATTTCTCATTCCATTGTCTCTCTCTGCCGGCCGGCCTACCTACCTGCTAAAACTTGTCCACTCAATATGCTGTTGAATATCTATCTCCAGTGATCACTTACCCTTAATTCCTACATTATTAACCAAATGATCTCATTAACAAATCTCTACACAAATCAACCACCTACTTTCCTGCTAACATCAATCACAACAACTAATACACTCAACTCAGTCCCAAACACTTTTCTTATTCCTTCCTCAACACCTCGCCCTATATAACCTATCTTACAAAATTAAATTTAAATACCTAACTGCCAACCCATCCCCCATCCCTTCCCCTCCCCTCCCCCCCCCCCCTCAACCACACTTCCCTCTGTAGCTCCTCCGGACCCCTCCATACCCCAATGACCCCTCCCAAACCAAAACTCTCCACCCCATACAATAGAGGCCGCCGTACCCCTACCCCTCATACCACCCCCACAATTACCCCACAATCCCCATCCCCTGCCCAACACAGAAAATTGCGGCCACAACGCTATATTTAACCAGCTAAAACTTTCGTTCCTTCGCCCATGTACTATTTATTCTTGAAATAAAACAAGGAAAAACACAAACTGGATTTTCCTTTCGTAGTAAAACATATATTTTACAGAACGAGGCCTAAAATAGCACATATTAGATATTGGGTTAATTGTTTACCATTCACAAACTCTTTTGGAAACACCACACTAATTATTAATTAATACATACTTTTAAACACACACACACACACACATGTCAGTTAGCCTAAATTCTCCAACATTCATTCATAAAACCGCCTGTCAGGACTGCAACCTCATCAAACAAAGCTGTCAGGTATTTCTAACTGAC
The DNA here is from genome assembly GCF_040958095.1 of Procambarus clarkii. Taxonomy (NCBI): domain Eukaryota; kingdom Metazoa; phylum Arthropoda; class Malacostraca; order Decapoda; family Cambaridae; genus Procambarus; species Procambarus clarkii. The sequence goes on along the minus strand of NW_027189831.1, from coordinate 1,017 downwards.
AACACAAGATAACAACTTCACATATCAATCATTGCAACTGTTGATCAAAAGATACTAACTAACCTTGCTATGAGATATAAATACAAGTGAAAAATTTGATCCTGAAGGCAACTCCAGCGTGGCCTAGTCGGATAGAACATATTCTTAATCTGAATAGACCTGCATTCGAGCCTGTCGGAACAGTTGCAAGTACAGGGCACAGATTTCTCTGTGTGTCCCCTCATGTAGGAGCATCAGTTTCGATAGACTCTCTGGATAGCCGAAGAGTGATTGACTGACCCCTTAGAATGTGGGGAAGGGTTGAAGTCCGGGGGCCCACGTAAGGATACCTGGATCCACTGACCTCTGGGAGGTCTTTCAATCCACCTGGATTTCAGGTGGGGAGAAGGGAGGCAATTTGGGTCGACACAAATAGCTTCCTGGACCCAAAACCGCATGAGTACACGGACACGCACACAGACACTCATGGACTCTGACACGAACCAAAGGTTCGTGTCAGAAAATAAGGAGCGAGAATAGGTTGGTTAGGTTAGGTTGGTTAGGTTAGGTTGGTTAGGTTGGTTGGTTAGGTTGGTTGGTTAAGTTGGTTGGTTGGTTAGGTTGGTTCGTTAGGTTGGTTAGGTTGGTTGGTTAGGTTGGTTGGTTAGGTTGGTTAGGTTGGTTGGTTGGTTAGGTTAGGTTGGTTGGTTAGGTTGGTTGGTTAGGTTAGGTTGGTTGGTTAGGTAGGTTGGTTAGGTTGGCTGGTTAGGATGGTTAGGTTGGTTGGTTAGGCTGGTTGGTTGGTTAGGTTGGTTAGTTAGGCTGGTTGGTTAGGTTAGGTTGGTTAGTTTGGTTGGTTAGGTTTGTTGGTTAGGTTAGATTGCTTAGGTTGGTTGATTAGGTTGGTTGATTTGGTTGGTTGATTTGTTGGTTGGTTAGGTTAGGTAGCTTAGGTTGGTTGACTAGGTTGGTTAGGTTGGTTGGTTTGGTTGGTTGGTTAGGTGGTTAGGTTAGGTGGGTTGTTGGTAGGTGGTTGGT